>NC_053163.1:145426232-145726232 GCF_016835505.1 Polypterus senegalus | reverse complement strand
TGTACCCCACAACTAAAACTTAAGCCCTTTGGCAGCCAGGGAAACTATACGGGTGGCTGCCCCAAAACCTTCATTGTGTGTCCAGCCATTTATTTCACACACACAGACAGAATTCCAGAAATAGTATTTTCGGACTCAGGGAGGTCTAAAATGTCGAGCTTCATCAAAATCTCAAACTGAATTTTTAGAGGATTCCAATACTTTCCCTATACTATACGAGAAAATTAGGAAAGTCTAAAACATTGAGATTCATCAGAATCTCGACATTGAATTTTTGGATGATTACAATACTTTCCCTACACTTCACATACGTGAAAGTAAAAAGGAGCCAGGCACTTTAATTGATCATAAAGTACAAACTGTGTCAGGGCCTAATCTCCTTAAACATCATTTTAAAGACGTTGCATAAATCCAATGAACTATTTTATATTGAATAAAATGGTGATTGGAATTTTTGGAGCAGTTCTTCACTTCTTTAAAGACTGAATTCCAGTTTAAGGCAGAAGAGGAGTGCAGGTCTGATATTACTGATGTCACACACGTGCTCTTGAGAGACAACTTCATGGCTCATATAAATGTCATTACACTCCCAACCAGGGGTTGGCATTGTTGCCTAATCCCTTCTTTTCCTCCATCTGCAGAAGCAGTGATTGACTGTTGCAAAGCCAATGACATCACTTCCAGGTCCTGATTTCCTGAACCCGCCTCTTCCTGTTAAGGCTGTGGATAGTATGGCTGTCAATGCTGCTGTTTTTCCAGAGCTCAACCTTTGCAACTAAAAGGCCGTATACAGGGGACTCAGTAAGTCTTCAGACCCCTTGACTTTCTGCACACTTCATTGTGTTGTAGATTTCATTTGAACTTCATACATTTGCCACTTTTGCCCATCGATCCACACTCAGTAACCTATAATGACAAACTCAGTGCATTTTTTCATAAAGGTCTGCAAATGTAATGAAAATCAAAACCTGAAATCTTTCATTGTTAGAAGTATTTGTACCCTTTGCTGTGGCACTCCACATTGTGCCCAGGTGCCTCCTGTTTTCTTTTGTTCTGCTTGAGATGTTTCCAGAACTTGATTGAAGTCCTGAATTGACTGCACATCATTTAGAAAGACACACATACTCCTGTGTATAGAAGGTCTCATAATTCACACCATATGTCAGGACAAAACGTCCAAGGAACTCTGCGTAGATCTTCACAATCAAACAGCGGTGAGGCAGACAACAAGACAAGGGGATAAAACTTGTAAAGCTTTGAGTGTTCTCAGGAGCACAGGGGCCTCCAATCTTGGGAAATGTAACAAGTGTGGAACAATCAGGACTCTTCCTAGAATTGGCCACGCAGCCAAACTGAGCAACCCGACAAGATGAGCCTCAGTCAGGGAGATGACCAAGATCTCAATGGCTGTTCTAATGGAGCTTCAGGAGTCCTCTGCTGAGATGGAATAACCTGTGGGAAGGACAGCCATCCAGACAGCACTCCATCAATCAGGCATTTATGGTAGAGAGGCCAAACGGAAACCACACTTGAGTTTAAAGGTCTTTGAGAATCTGAGGAAAAAGATTCTCTGGTCTGATGAGACAAAAATTAAATGGGGCTTCTAGAAAGTACTGAATTAAGGGTTAGAATACTTCTATTAGGAATGAGAGATTTCAGTTTTTGATTTCTGAGAAATTTCCAATCCTTTCTGAAAATGTTTTCACTTTTCCATTATGGTTTACTGAGTGTGGATTGATGGTCAGAAAGACAAATGGAATCCATTTAAAAATGAAACCTGCAACACAATGAAGAGTGCAGAAAGTGAAGGAGTCTGAGTACTTTATGAATCCACTCTAGTTCCTTTTACCCCTTTCTACATTGGATTATTTCTCACAGGGTTCGGGGTGGTGGGGTTCTGGGATGTTATTCCCATATATATATATATATATATATATATATATATATATATATATATATATATATATATATATATATATATATTTAATAGTTTATGATTATTTTACATACATATTGACAACAATTCATAAAAATTTGATCTTAAACAAATACGACTGGCCAACAGATGACAGTGACTTGTTAAAGTGGGACCACCAGGGCTGTTGAAACCCAGACATTTAAGGGTTGCACAGGGCTGAGAGGTGCAGAAATGGGACCACTAGGGACAGAGAAAGACTGAGAGAGAGAGTTTTAACCAGGACAGCTGTCACTGATCCCTCCATCTTCACGCTATTGCGTTGCTGGGGTTTCTACCATGATATGTTTTGAAGTGGTTCCCCACTGTTGACGTAAAACATTTGAGTACGTTAGGAAAAACACTATATAAATGTAATTAGGTATTAATAATAATAATAATAATATTAAATAGGTTGCTGTAGTAGGTCTGTTGTCTTGGATGAGTGTGTTACGGGGCTGCCGTAAGTTCAGCATGTCTGTTGCGATAAGCACGGATATTTGGCGCCCTCTGGCGGATAAAAGAGTTTTAAAAGGATTAATGAGTACAGTATTAACAAATACTATGGCACAGGTGTCGAACTCCAGTCCTGGAGGGCCGCAGTGGCTACAGGTTTTCATTCTAACTGTGACCAGTTTTTGCTGCTAATTACCTTCTTTTGCCTTAATTTTAATTAACTTGACTCAGGCCCCTTAGTTGCTTCCTTTTTCTTAATTAGCAGCCAAACAATAACGAGACACAAAACAAGAATCCATATGACCAGCTCACCTGTGCCCATCACAAAATATGTGAAAATAAAGAAAGATGGAGGTCTCTGTTAGGCTGATCTCTCAGCTCACCAAACCATTCTGAGGGTGGTCTTAGAAAAATCAGAAAAATCAACAGTTCTGGCAATGTCTGCTGTGGCAGAGTGAGAGCACCAACAAGCCATGGAATTAAATAACGAGTTTAATTAACAGCAAGAATCTGCTTCTCATTGTGAAACTGGTTGGAGTCTGATGCCCTGATTTAGCTGGTCATTTGTTGGCTCGTTTCATGGCTCATTTCTGTTTGGCTGCCATTTAATGATGAAAGGAATCAATTCAGAGGACCGAATCCTTAAGGACAGGGCTATTAAAATGAAGGGAACAGGAGTTAATTAGCAGTGAAAACTGGTCACGAATTAGGAAAAGGGTCAGAATGAAAACCTGCAGCCACTGCGGCCCTCCAGGCCTGGAGTTCGACACCCCTGTTAGGGTGTTGAACAGCGTAAATGTAGTGAGAAGTCAAGCAAAATGACACCTTTTATTGGCTAACTAAAAAGATTACAATATGCAAGCTTTCGAGGCAGAAGGGGCCAGATTTGCCTCGATCGATATTGATTATCATATTATTATTATCATAAGATTATCATATTGTAATCTTTTTGCTTGACTTGTCACTGAGTATTAACAAAAAATGTTAAAAGACGGGCGGCAAGGTGGCGCAGTGGTAGCGCTGCTGCCTCGCAGTTAGGAGACCCGGGTTCGCTTCCTGGGTCCTCCCTGCGTGGAGTTTGCATGTTCTCCCCGTGTCTGCGTGGGTTTCCTCCCACAATCCAAAGACATGCAGGTTAGGTGGATTGGCGATTCTAAATTGGCCCTAGTGTGTGCTTGGTGTGTGGGTGTGTTTGTGTGTGTCCTGCGGTGGGTTGGCACCCTGCCCAGGATTGGTTCCTGCCTTGTGCCCTGTGTTGGCTGGGATTGGCTCCAGCAGATCCCTGTGACCCTGTATTCGGATTCAGCGGGTTGGAAAATGGATGGATGTTAAAAGACACAATATACCGTAGCTGGAGGTCCACAAAGGGAGAAAACAAGTCACGTATCTGAAAACAGTGTTTTTATTACTAAGCTTTCGACAACCTACCAGGTGTCATCATCAGAGGAAAATGATTAGACGCATAGGAATCAAAGGCAATGTATAGCAAGTTGGCTGGATTAATAAGGTGGGGTTCAGAAGGTGTTGGTCATAAAGTCCTTTTTATTGTTTGCATGTTCTTCTTTTTAAGCCTGCATATGCTGGGTTCAAGTCCAAGTGCTTGTTAATGGCGTTTTCATTAGGGAGCCACGATTCTGTCAGCTCTCTGGCACTCTTAGCATTGGCCCTGAATTTGACTTTCACAGTGTCCCAGTTAAACGTGTGTGTGGTGGAACTTGTATGTGTGTAAATCAGAGACCGTGGGTCTTTCCTTCCGATGGGATTGCGAGTCTTTTAGATGTTTGTCCCTCGTATACCACTGGGCATGCACTGCATGGAATGCTGTAAACGGCGGGTCTTGTCTCTGTGGTCAATGTTTTGCTTTTGGCATTGAAAAGGACAGTCCATAAAGTGTTTGCCGGTTTGTGAGCTATTGTTTATATGTAATCTAGTTTGCCATTTTTTCTGTATACACTACCGGTCAAATGTTTTTGTTTTTTCAGTTTAATGGAAATGCACGCAGTTTAATATCATAATGTTTTATGAATTCGAGGCATAGAACAAATAAACAATGGCAAACAAAAAAAAATAAGTCAAGGAATCCCTAAGCGTAACCCTTGTGACACCTTAAAAACTCGCCATCATCCATACCAAGGCATGGGCTGGTAACATCACCTCAAGAGAGTCCCACCAAATCAACAAGCTAATTAAAAGGAGATGACCAGTTATGGGACACACTCTGGACCCCCTGGAGGTTGTAGCGAATGAGAGAATTAAAACAAAACTGAGTGCCATTTTGAACAATGCTACACATCCTCTCCATGGCACACTAACACTGAGGACTTTCAGCCAACAATTTATTCAGCAGAAGTGTGTCAAGAGACTCGACGGGGGCTCCTTCATAGCAACAGCAATCTATATATATAAAATTCTTTTCGTGTTTGAAACGGAAATTACGTATGACCGCAGAACATATTATAATGCACTCGCGTTTGAAACGGAAACTCCGTATGACCACAAGAGTCAGGTTACACAGAGGAAGTGAGACAGAAGCAGATCGAGAGAGAAGGCTCGCTGATCATCGTATAAGACAATCACAATTGACAGCCTCACAAACACCCGAACAACGGGCTGAACAGAATCGAATTCGACGGATACAGTATTCACAGGCTACCACGTCACACAGGCCTCAGGGTCTGTATATGGAGGGATTCAGTTATAACATTGAAAACGATTATTGCCTACATCAAAAAAGTTACAATAGGAGAAATGGACATCGTGTGTGAGTACTGCCAAGCAAAGAGGTTTAAATTTGAATCACGTGGGATGTGTTGTTCAGACGGCAACGTGAAATTAACACCTTTAAGCCATCCACCTGAACCATTGTATTGTTTTATTTCTGGTGCAAATCCACATTCAACTTATTTTCTACAGAACATAAGGAAATGCAATTCGTGTTTTCAAATGACATCGTTTGGCCCCACGGCTGCTACCGAGGAATCTGGCTTTATACCGACATTTAAAATACGGGGGCAAATCTATCATAGAATTGGGTCATTAATGCCGTTGCCTGATGAGAGCCACAAATACCTCCAGATACTGCATTTTATTTTTTTCCCTTCCACTCAGTGAGCGAAGCCATTGGGTAAAGTGCTAGTACTCCTATATATTGCCTCGTGACTAGGACTGTACAGTCGAAAGTTTGCATTCTTTTTACTGTTCTTCCCTTCTAATCAGATGGTGTATCGCCTCGATTGCTGAAGGCCTGTGCGTTGGAACTGGGGCGTCCTCTACAGCGCATCTTCAACCTGAGCCTGGAACAGGGGAGAGTCCCAAGGCTTTGGAAAACATCTTGTATCACTCCTGTCCCAAAGGTATCACGTCCTAGTGAGCTGAATGACTTCCGGCCTGTTGCTCTGACGTCACATCTGATGAAGACCATGGAGCGGCTGCTGCTTCACCACCTGAGGCCACAGGTCCGCCACGCCCTCGACCCTCTGCAGTTCGCATACCAGGAGAAGGTGGGAGCGGAGGATGCCATCATCTATATGCTTCATCAATCCCTCTCCCACCTGGACAGAGGCAGTGGTGCTGTAAGAATTATGTTTTTGGACTTCTCTAGCGCCTTCAACACCATCCAACCTCTGCTCCTTAGGGATAAGCTGACTGAGATGGGAGTAGACTCACACCTGGTGGCATGGATTGTGGACTATCTTACAGACAGACCTCAATATGTGCGTCTTGGGAACTGCAGGTCTGACATTGTGTTCAGCAATACAGGGGCGCCGCAGGGGACTGGACTTTCTCCGGTCCTGTTCAGCCTATATACATCAGACTTCCAATATGACTCGGAGTCCTGCCATGTGCAAAAGTTCGCTGATGACACTGCTATTGTGGGCTGCATCAGGAGTGGGCAGGAGGAGGAGTACAGAAAGTTAATCAAAGACTTTGTTAAATGGTGCGACTCAAACCATTTACACCTTAACACCAGCGAGACCAAGGAGCTGGTGGTGGATTTTAGGAGGCCTAGGCCCCTCATGGACCCTGTGATCATCAGAGGTGACTGTGTGCAGAGGGTGCAGACCTTTAAATATCTGGGAGTGCAGCTGGATGACAAATTGGACTGGACTGCCAATACTGATGCTCTATGTAAGAAAGGTCAGAGCCGACTATACTTCCTTAGAAGGTTGGCATCCTTCAACATCTGCAGTAAGATGCTGCAGATGTTCTACCAGACGGTTGTGGCGAGTGCCCTCTTCTACGTGGTGGTGTGCTGGGGTGGCAGCATAAAGATGAAAGACGCCTCACGCCTGAACAAACTTGTTAAGAAGGCAGGCTCTATTGTAGGAGTAAAGTTGGACAGTTTAACATCTGTGGCAGAGCGACGGGCATTAAGCAAACTCCTGTCAATCATGAAGAATCCACTGCATCCACTGAACAGGATCATCTCCAGACAGAGGAGTAGCTTCAGCGACAGACTGCTATCACCGTCCTGCTCCACTGACAGACTGAGGAGATCGTTCCTCCCCCACACTATGCGACTCTTCAATTCCACCCGGGGGAGTAAATGCTAACATTAATTTTATTTTAATTTTTTTCATTTTTATTACTATTTAATTTAATATTGTTTCTTTGTATCAGTATACTGCTGCTGGAGTATGTAAATTTCCCCTTGGGATTAATAAAGTATCTATCTATCTATCTATCTATCTATCTAATCATTATTATGCGTGTTCACCGCACTTCACATTGCATCACTCTTCTTTGCACATCACATATTTTGTATAAAGGTCACAGTTCCTGTTTTGGCCAGGGCCTACATGAACTCATTGGTTTCTGAAAACAAAGTTCCTACAGGGGGAAAAGCTTCTTATCTGTAAAGTTATTCTCACTAGTCTCAACTGCAGTATTTGCAGCTTGTTCAAAGTACTTATTCAAATCATTATTTTATTTACTTTTTTACATGTCTGGTATTGTTTTCTGTGCAATGGGGCCTTTTGTTTCCATCTCTTTTTTAGTTTTCTTTTTTGCTGCACCACTGGACTCTTGTTTTGAATGACCAATCTCATCAGGGAGACTTGCTCTGCTCATGCCATACTCATGCCAACCAGCCAGGACTGATAGTTTTCTTCTATAAATGCTTTGTATTTATGTTTGATTGGATAGGCGGAGGTGTGTGTGTTGCACAGCAGACTGATGTGAGCGCCTGCACTGTTGGTGAAAAAGTGGGCGTTTCCTTTTTTATGTCATTTTTTTTTTTGTTGCATCTGCTACAACTGCTTAAAAGCCCGAGGGTGCGCTCCGATGTGTCCTACTTTGTCGAAGTTCCTACCGTAGTTTATTGTAAGTCGTAACACTAAACTTATAACGTTATACCATGTCATCATTTAACATGTTGTATTTAGAAGTCGTCTATCAAGTTTATGAAAATGTTAGCATTTCTCAATTTATTCTATATGCATCATTTAATGCCCGAAAGAGACACAGCCTGGTGCAAAGATTTCACAAGACGGTCATTACTCGTGCATGGATACAATGGGCTGTACAAGATTAAAAGTCACACATGCAAAATATCCAATTTATAAAATGTTGACAGTAAATACCTATGCAGTAAACTGTAATAAATGCATTAATGTAGTAAGGCTAAGTTGCGTAATTTTGGTCTGCGCACGCGTAGTATCAGTGAGTAGATCATTTTGATGGGTAGGATGTTTCGTTAGAACACCTGTGCATATTATAGTCTTCTGTATCTCACAATATTAGACTTTGCCTCGTTATTGGATACACTAACTGAAATGCTTAATAAAAAAAATTAAAAGGAAATTAGATGTGATGTTCTAATATTGCTATTTACAGCTCATTTTTTATTTGCTGTTCTCCATGAACGTTCATTGATCTTGTGTTTCACAGAACATTTTATGAGGGACACAGAAAATCCCCACCTGGGAAATTTTCTGCGCACACCCTACGGTCGAAAATTTCGGATTGCTACCAGACATGGTCATTATTTTTAATGTAATGGGGAAATTATAAGGCTTCTGTAGAAATTAGTTATCGGTCCTTTTTTCATGTAGAAAACGGCTGACTGCTTCATCATCTTGTTTAAAAGTTTTCATGACATCTGCACTATTGAAAGTTTATACATTTTTACAGGTTTTCTATTCGCATGTAATATCTGCTTATCTATCATATATTCATATAATGAAATTAATCTTCATATATGTTATCGCCGTCTTCGTGTTCTTGGTTTTTACGACAGGTGATATTACATTTTATTGGCATGGCAGTCAGATGATTTTTTTTTAAGCACTTCTGCCATTTTATAAGAGCGCGCGCGTTCTTACGCTATGGCGTAACTCCCAACATGCATCGCGCGCCTATAAAATCTTACCTAACGACGTGCTTGCCGCCATTTCATTTATCTTGGAGTGGAAGTGGTTACGTTGTTTCACGGGTTTGTGCGGCAGATTACTTTTGTTTTCATACCTTGCATCTAGGTTTGCATTTGCAACGCATTCTGTTCTCTGCGTGTCCACCCGTTTACTGTTAGACTTCTAACTTTTCTAATTTAATACGGAAGACGAAAAAAACTACGTCAAGATGTCCGCAGAGGCACCAGTTGAAAGCGCCGAGACAACTAGCCCAAGGTAGGTGTTTTATATGTGCATCATGCTTTTCTGTCCATATCTTCGTTTGTTATATGTTCAGTGCGCATACTTAACTCATTTAATGAGGTTGAGTGGTGCTGAGAGCAAGCGCGTGGCCCATTTGGCTATATCATCCATTCGATTGTTCAATAAACTAAAGACTAGAATCAAATTGTCTTGTGCAACTACTCCATTCATTTCTGCAGGAGATCTGCAATGATGACAGTTAGTGTTGTTCAAAGCGTGTGTGTTTTTTCAACTTGTGGGTATTCGTTCATTAAATGAGTACAACGGCGTGTCGGCTTTTGAAGGCTGCTCGGCGATCTCTTTCTGAAAAGAGGCCTTAGAGGTGAGGATTTCTTTGTGTCGGTGGAGGATTAAGGGCCTCGTCTAACCAAGTAATTTGTAAGAGGGGCGATGGACCGAATGATAAACCCCAGACTGAATTGTCGCCGATATGACTGTTTGGTGAAAATTCCGTCGCGATTAATGCGTCGCCAGGTATGTTCTCAAAGTTTCTCGCGGGCGGTGTAAAGGCCTAAAGCGTGGCTCCAGAGCTGGTCCTCTTGTACTTGGGAACAACGGGAACAGGAATGGGCGGAGTATAAAGGATCTGTGCAAAACCTGAAGTAGTTATTGTTAACGTGTATATAGAAAAGACCGTACGAGTTTCAGATTATATTTTTAGCAGGAATGACCTCCGTTAATTTAAAATAAGGAAATGAAGGCTAGTATTTTAACTCGTTTATTTTTGAAGGCCTCAAGTTAAACAATCAAATAGAAGTGATCTTTAACTGGAAGTAAAATACGCCATAACTTGTAAATAGTGAAGTTTTTGTGGATCCCTGCTCAGGAATGTCCTTAATGTCAGCAAAAGAGCATGTAACTTAGCTAAAAGTTAATTTTTGTTTAGAACAGAAATCGACTGTAAGGTACTAAGATCAGGCATTTTTATAGGGAATGGGTGAAAAACATTTTGGGAGAATAGTGGTAAAGGGAAGGTATTTATTTCATATTAAGCCTTCATTAAGGGGTAGGAATAATATTGTTGATATATATATATATATATATATATATATAAAAATAACACAAAATCAAACTTGGGCCGTGTTGGTTTGAATAAACAGTATTGGCAAGCTATGTGGTGTTAGGAAAACAACACTAAATGGTGTTTTTGAAATAGGGTTCTACAAAAGCTAGTAAATCTGTCCTATTTACTGTCTTTTTTTTTTTTTTTAAATATTAAAGTTGAGAGTAGAAGTCTGTTTATAACATTTACTAATTATCTAAAATATGCATAAATGTATAATACATTCTAGAAGATTAAGTACAAGTAAAAAAGTTGGAACTTTCATCCAATATTTGGAAATAATGGATTGTTACTTGTATCCCAGTGTGACTCTGTCTGTGAAGCAGTAGTTTTGACTTTCATTATGAGTTTGTGTGTTCATAAGAATTATTAATGCTTTGAAATCACTTCAGGTGTATTTTTGCGTCTTTACATCCTGACTTTCTCCTACAAGATCACCATTGTATAATATACCATTCGATGATCTTGGTGTCTAGTGGTGCAAGCTGATGGTCTTTTAGTGTTCATCCTATTTTGGCTCCCTAAGCCTAAAAAACAATTTTAGGGTATTTTTATCCATATTTTGTGCAGGAAATGCATCCTTGTGTTAAGGAGTAAACCTGTTGGCGTCTTTAGCAAAAAAGATCAGAAGTGACTTGAAGCCGGGCATCAGCCGACCCCAGGGGTTACTCTTTCCACATGCCTATATTCTCAAACCCCAAGTTTTGTGAGTGTTATGCTATTGTGAGTTTGCTGATCCTGATTGTGGTATTTTTGACGTTTGGCAGTAGTCCCAGCACTCCCAAGAGCAAGTTAAAAATGACATGTCCAGCACAATGTCTCATTTCTTATGTACACACTGAATTAGTGCTGCTGACCCTAAAGTTTATTATAAAAGGTTATCAAAAATATGGAAAAAAATACAACTCAGTGATTACAGTAAGTTCACAGTACTGAAAGTATATTAAGTGATAAATTGTCATAGAGGATAAATAGGCTTATTAACAAGTATATAAATACTTGTCTGAAAGTCAGTTGAAAAGGAGTTAAAAGATGGAATATATGACCACAATAAATAACATTTGTGAATAATGTGGTATTTACCCATAAAAAAAATTACATTTATTAAGTAACTTAGAGTCACAGTTGGAACACTGCTGCCTTGCAGTTAGGAAACCAGAGTGTGTAATTTTGTGTAGATATTTATAATGATAAAAAGCAAACAGATATGAAATTTGAGAAAAAAATACATTTTATTTAAACAACCATCCAAGTTTTTGTATCATCTAAAAATAACACGGTGGCACAGTGGTAGCGCTGCTGCCTTGCAGTTAGGAGACCTGGGTTCGCTTCCCTGCATGGAGTTACGTATGTTCTCCCTGTGTCTGCATAGGTTTTCCCTCCACAGTCCAAAGCTATTCAGGTTAAATTGATTGGGTGCTAAATTGGCCCTAGTGTGTGTACTGTACATGCTTGTGTTCATTCTTTGATGGACTGGTACCCTGTCCAGTGATTCCTGCTTTGTGCCCCATGGTTTCCTGGATAGGCTGTAGGTCCCCCTCAACCATGCCCAGAATAAGTGTGTACTCAAATTTAATACAGTATGTAAAAGTATAATATGCATTAACATTTTCTGAGTTCTACAAAAGGATGTGCTACATTCTCGGGTGCACTTGTTGAGCTTAATTCGAAGTATAAAATATGCTGCTTTAGCATAAAGTATGGACGTTGCCCTTTCAATTCTGTATTTAACCTTGTAGCTTAATGGAGTGTTTTATGCTTCAAGTTGACTAAGTAAATCCAGTAAATCTGGATCTTTTTAAGCCAGGCTCTTTTTTTTTTTTTTTTGGTGCACAGTCTAGCCTTTAACTTGGGTGTTGGTTTGAACATAACACATAGTCCAAATGCTTTGGCATAACAAGCACACTTTACAATTCTTTTTTCCAGGTGGACACAAGTTTGATTTTTAGAGAAATACACAATGTAATCCCGAATAGTTTCCTCCGATTAATGATAGCTGTGTGTCTTGTGTTTATGCATTAATAAAGTAGTACAATACAATAGTTTATTTTTGTATAGCCTAAAATCAAATTAGAGGCAGGGCCTGTTAAAGCCCATTGCGGCACTTCCTGACAGCCCCCCAGCCTTGACTCTAAGAAGACAAGGAAAAACTCCCAAAAAAAAACCTTGTAGGGAAAAATGGAAGAAACCTTGGGAAAGGCAGTTCAAAGAGAGACCCCTTTCCAGGTAGGTTGGGTGTGCAGTGGGTGTCAAAAGAAGGGGGTCAATACAATACACAAATGTACACAATTGTGCCTTATTCAAAGGTAAAAATGTGGTTTTTCCCAAATTTGACATGCTTTTTCTTTATTCAAATTGCACTATATCTCGATTTTAATGCTCAAAGGTAGATACATTAAATGTTAATGGTGATTTAGTGACTGCGTTCTGTTCATATTCATCTTTCTTGATATGATCACTTGATTCTGGGTGAGTAATTTTTGTGTGTGAATAAAATGAATCTCTGACAAATTAATTGAACAGACTAAACAGCACTTAAGAGGTAAATTATCTGTGGGTAATGTCAAATTTACCTCTCTAAAATAAGAAATTCACTATTCCAAATTTGCTGTTTTTTGTTGGAATAACTGATTACTCCTATCTTAGATCGTAGAATGAATTTTGTCATTCCTGTGCATGCTTTGTCTGCACCATTGTGAAGTGTGCATATGTCCATAGTTCAATCATGATCCTAAAATAAAAAAAAAGTCCAAAAACATTTGAGTTAGGCTTTGGGCTACAATAAGAATGTGGAACAAGTTTTAAGACAACAAAACATGAACTTGAAGGTTTGCTGGAACAGATTCAAGAGCCCTTTTTAAATCAGGGTTCAGGTATTTGTTGAATATGAAAAATGACCCTTGTTTAAATGTTACAGTGTAATCCCACAAACTCCAATTTAGAATGTTGGATCCAATATTTTGTTTTTCCTTTTTTCTACAGTGAGGTGAATGGCAAACCTAATGAGAGTCGGAAAGAGAGGCCTCAGAAGCGAGGAGGTGGCAACACCCGTTTTGAGCCCTACTCAAATCCATCCAAAAGATACCGAGTTTTTGTCAGCAACATCCCTTTTGATGTCAAGTGGCAGTCTTTGAAAGATTTAATGAAGGAAAAAGGTAACGTTGGCATCTGTGAATTCTATGCCATCAACTCTTGGAGTATACCACTAGTTAAGTGTTTTGTACATTGAACATTTAGTTTCCATAGTTCTGGATTTGCAGTGTTATGTACTTGAGGTCCATCTTTTGATGCGATTAATCTGTTTTTGGTGCAGATGGAAGTGTTTAGAAGAGTGGTTGCTTTATTTCATGCAGTTTTACCGGTTAGAATGCAAGCTATTCCCATATTTGTGCCGATTTGTAAAATGTAATAGTTGGACTGTAGCAAAGTGTATTAATTGTCTGAAGTTTAAGTATTATAATTTGTTTTATTGTAGATACAAATTCCAACAGAAATTTGGAGATTTAAATATAACTTCCTACTTGTTAGTCTTCTGTTTTAGTCAGTTGAAAACAAGTTCATTTCAAAATGGTGGTCACATCTTTGAGTTAATTCAATTACATGCCTTCCTATAAGTTTATTTTCTAATGGATTAGTTTGACTGGGATTAGAATTGCAGCCATCTAGTCTGGAGCTCCTCCTTTAGTAAAATGGAATGTTCCACACTGTTAGCCTCAGCACCTCGTGGCACTTCCCAGTACTGTTTAGAGGATATGCCTTGGACACTAAAACAGTATACATATTGTAACATCATAGTTGTTGGCTCAGGGTGTCGATTTTATGGCACTTGACACTGATCAGCATTTCAGTTTTTTGAACTACTTTAGTTTGCATATGTTGCAGTTTAAGGTTTGTAATTGGTAATTTATTTGTAAGGCTTTTATACTTTTTGCATTACAACTACTCTTTGTAACAATGTCACAGTTTCTGTCTTGGAATACAATCTATTGTCTGGACCTTTAATGTAAAAGTATGAGTAAATACTTTAAGGCATTATGTTTGTGTTATTGTAATTCATATGAAGTTGTGTGTTTTAGTTACCAGAACAGAATTTGATTTATCTGTAATGATCTATATCCTGAGTGTTTCAGATTTAAAAATCGGGCATTCCTATAGTGAAAGGACATTAATCTATTGCAGTGGTTAATCTGTCAAATGCTAATTTGTATATAGGATGAGAACTAATGCATCAAATATGACTGTCCCTTATGTAGTGATGTCTGTATAGTTTTTTTAATGTTCTTGGCATATTCCATTTCGTGTTAAAGAATAATTTGGGCTTTTGGGCAGGCATGTTATGGTTGTTGTCTTTCTTTATAAAGCCTCATTTTGGGACCTCTAGGATTTTTACTTGCTCATTGGCGCAAAGGTGTATTCCGTGTGGTTCCAACTTGACACTTTCTGAGTGAATGGCTTCTGACCATTATGCATTATGGGTCTGTACCTAGTTCTGATCCAGTAATACCTTAAAAATCTGTTTCACTTTTGGTAAATGTTATCTGAACTAATTTTCTCCATATGGCTAATCTGTTGATTGGGTGGAAATTTTCAAGCTCAAACCTTGTTCATATACCAATGGCATAACTTTCTTTAACGTTTCAATATGATGTGCACTGATGTCTGGTTAAGACATGTTTATAGCTTCCTGACATAACTCATTTCAATTAAACTTGTTATTAATGGTAGCATCTAGGAGATGTATGGCAACTGCTGTATGTGTTTTTAAGCCACTTGTACGAACTAACTTTTGTAAGGAGGATTTTTGTGCTGTTTGCCTCTTTCTTTAGTAGGTTCCCTGGAGACATTTATGGATGCGATACTGGAATGCAAAGTTAATATTTTACTTTCTTGGCATTAAGATGGACTGACTTGACCTGCAGCAGTGTGCTGGTTAGAAAGTGTGCCATCAGTGGGGATCATGCTGGTCCTTCCTGGGATACAGAAGCGAGTTAACCCTGGAGCACCATTTGGGGATCAACAACACTCTTGATCGCAACTGATTTTGCAGCCCATCTTGATTTCATACCTGGAATTGTGAAGCTTTGGCAGTCATTTTAAAGATTTCCTTTATAAATAGTGGCTTATTTCATGCGGAGGAGTTTAGTTTATTGAAGGTATTTTGGCATCATTTCTTGGCTTTAGTGGATTAGTGTTCCACAGATAAGAATGCCCAAGAAAAGAGTGGCCAAATAACCACATAGTGTATTCTGCTTATCGTATGTTTTGTAAATGTGAAATGTTTCTTTGACCAATCTTGTTTCAGTAGTGACCAGGAGTGGTTTTTTCATCACTGGCACATGAACTGTGATCTGGCTGATTTATTTTTTTCAGCCTGAAGGCTCTATCTTGGCATTGTGGCAGAGTAGCTAAAGGTTCTGTGGTGTTAAAATTAAGCTTTCTTTTTTTTAGGTTACACCACATTTATTACAGTGCCTGACTGAAATCCCAATGCCATGCCATGAAGCCACATTGGCAAATTGTTAATTTTCTCTTGAAATGTTGTCTTTGGTGTAGGAGGAGTGGGTGGAGGTACAGGTCTACAAAGAAATATTGCTTCCTGCACTTGTCCGAAACTTGGTTCGGATAGCAGCTCCTAGTCTGGAGTTTTATGAAGTCATCTGTTGTGTGACTGCTTTTTTTTTAAAAGCTTGTTGTTCGGTATATCAGCGTTTCATTTCCTTGGCCCTTGAAGACCACTGACATGTTATCCTATTAATTTAAGGCCAGCTTTCAATAGTTTAGATTTTTTGGGGTTTGACAAAACGTGGTTCTGTGTATTTTCTCAAAAGAGCATCTTGATAATTAAGACCACTACTAATATTGCAGCAGTTTTCACTGAGCACCCAGTGATGACAAAAAACCATGCTGTAGTAAACTTCTGAATTGAGGCCTGTTAGAAGTTGACAGTCAGTGGCTTCCTAGGTCCAGAGTTGTGGAGTGCTGGTTTTATATATAGTAACAAACTTCTCTGTGACTCTTGAGGGTTTGCTTACTTTTGAGGAAGACAAAAGTCTGGGTATTTGCGTTTTGGGCCATTGTCACCTGTGTTATGGTAAATCACTTGGCAGTCAGACCTGGTGTGCAGTGTTTGAAGTGGCTTTTGTAGCACTTGCAGACAGTATCTTGGAATTGTGCAGGGTACCATGATTATCTGACACACATGGGCCCCACCTTAAGGCCACTGTCTAAGAAAGTGGTCCTTGCTCACAAATAGGTTGTGGATTTTCAAATGAATTGGCCTCCGTTGATGTATCAATTGTTCATTGGTGTAGATTTATACCAAGGGAGGTGACTTTTTGAACTCCTGGACATGTGCACCAATTCTTTGTACACCTGTACCACCAGTGTTGGTAGCTGAGGTATCGCAGAAGGCCCAGGCCTTATAAACTGAAGCGTGGTGCTCATCGCAAGGTTGTCGATGTCTTTTCTAAATCCCCATTGTTTTCTTGGCTTCTCTCCCTTGGTGTGTGTCGTCTGGAATCTGATTTGTAGTGGGTGAGGTAACATACGTGGAGCACTTAATGGACGCAGAAGGCAAGTCGAGGGTAAGTGAAAGATGGACGTTTTATGTTCGTAAGTTTGAGCTTTTTCTTTTCTTTTTAATTTATGGGTTCTATGGCTTTGTAGTTTGAGGCACATCATACACAGCTATAAAACTTAAGGTTTTGTGCCTTGTCTCATTAAGTTTACACGCTTGCGTGTGGTAAATGAGGGGTGCTGTAGAGGCACGAGATCAATGTTCTCCAGTTTTTGGGGTAAGACCCCCGGGTAAAGTCCCAATTGAACATTCATATTCTATACTGGTCCTTAATTGTATATTGACTTGCAAGTGATCTCCAACATAGGTGGTGTTAAGTTGTTGTATTGAGTCTGGATTTTTATATTTAATTAAGATACTCCTAATGTCCACCTGTTAAGATAGTCCTTATTGCTTTTTGCCTTTTTGGTTTGTATGAAGGTATTAGTGATTATGGATTTTTATGTTAAATCCATTTGTGCATGTCTGAGATGGTGGTTGGACCAGTTGGGGGATTGTAATGGTTGATACAGTGGAAGAAGCAGTTAATTGTTTAGTTCTGTAGTAATTGGCAGTCAACTGATTGAAATTGCATGTTTCTAGGCTGCAGGAGGAGGTTGTAAAAATATGAAAGGAGGTGAAATTTCCAAAGGTTTATGCATATCTTTTGGTGCTGGTTTTAAGCAATGTTTTAATAATTTGTCTAATTTTTTGTGTTTTGTTTTATTTTATATCTCCTCCCTTGGCCACCTTCCTCTGATTCCAGGGCTGTGCGTAAGTAATTTTTGACTATTGGTGTCTAAATATAATGTATATTAAGCCTTGACCTCTGCTGACCAAAATGACCCTTTACAGGGTGGTTGAGTTCAGAACTGAGGAGCTCATGAAAAAGGCAGTGGAGACAGTACACAAGTACAACATGAACGGCCGTCCTCTTAAAGTGAGAGAGGTAAGACTCCGGACAGTGGATTATTAAAGTTTAGAGCAAACGGTAATTTTGAAGTATTCACTTTGTTTTCCCTACTTTTCAGGATCCTGATGGGGAGCTTGCACGCCGGGCAGCTCAGAGAGCTGGAGGAGGCCAATCTGGAGGGATGGGTATGGGTCCTAATATGGCACCACTGACTAATATTCCTCCTAGTCTTCAAAACAATCCAAACATCCCCAGTGAGATTATTCATGCGCTACAGGCTGGGAGACTTGGTAGTACCATTTTTGTTGCCAATGTAAGTCTTTCTTGACTTGTGCTTATATTTCTGAAAGTTTTATTTCTGCAGGATGTATACAGATCATCAACTAAGGCTTGTTTTAAAGCTGGATTTTTCTCATTTTTTAAGCTTGTAGACCCTTTTTTTAATGTTCAGAGTAGGTGCATCTGCTTTTGCATTTAAGCAAATATTGTTTAATTCTACATTTTTTTCTGTTTTCTGGATAGTGAACAGCCAAAATAGAAAGGTCAATTCATTAAAGTGGTTACTGGTGAAATTGATGATAAAATTAAACATGCCTAATCATTTTTGAGGACTTTCAAATTTTACCAACATACATGATGCAGTCTAGATCAAAGGGTTTGTCTTGGAGGAACAGAATCATAGTCTGTAGCATTTGATAGGTCCCCAAAGGTAAATGTTGACATTTTTTCCCTGTTGGTTGGTTGTTAAATATTTGCATAGGATTTTCTGCAATCTTGCTTCTGAGTGACTTTTGGTTGGAATCTTAAGAGCCTTTTTAGCAGAATATTCTATTCCTTTTTTCAATCATTGTGTTAAGTTTCTTTACAAGTAAGCTACAGGAGCCCATAGTCCTAATATACTAAAGATGGAAAAAGTAAAATCACTTCATCATTGCATGATATGACACTTGCATTCAGAAACTGGAGGAGCAATAACAAGGCAGTACCCTATAGTAACAGTTCTGAGTCGGTTTATTTGAAGTGGGCATTGTGCATAAAGCATAGTTTGTCAGATTTAGACTCTTAATTGCTCTTGTTCACATTCTGTAGTAAATGAGATTTAATGTGCAAGGAAAGCACTGGGCTTGATTAGGGTGAATGTTAGTCAGGTACGTGCACCAAGTACACTTCCTCTATTTTTAAGAATACAAAACTGATACAGCATAACTCTTGAGTACACCTTGGTATGATTTACCTGTGTAAGTAGCATTAACATGTTTGTTGCTTTGTGTTCTGCAGCTTGACTACAAAGTTGGTTGGAAAAAGCTGAAAGAAGTCTTTGCCATGGCTGGAAATGTGGTACGAGCAGATATCTTGGAAGACAAGGATGGGAAGAGCAGAGGAATGGGCACAGTCACATTTGAGCAGTCACTTGAAGCTGTTCAGGCAATTTGTATCCTTTTGGTGTCAAATGACCTGGTGGTCTAAAGCTGTTGGTTTAATGTGTAATTGTATTTGGGTTGTTTAAATTGTACATTAAAGTAAATGCCTAAATTGTGCTAGATACTCACAGCCACAGTTAATACTCTAAACCCACAAAGATGTACATATTTACCATAAGGGAATTTAAAAAAGAATCCAATGAAAGGATGAAGTTACGTTTTGTAGCAACACATTAAGAACCTGGATCATTCTGCAGAGTGAAAAACAAAACTAAGCATATTGACTAATGTAGAAAATTGATAATGTCCATTTAGTACAGTAGCAGGTGTTAACTGAGAATTGGATGGTGGGATGTGTAGACAGTGGGGTTAACATGGTGCAATTTTTAGTAAGTGACATTGATACATTTAATAGAGCAGCTTGCATTTATTTTGTGGTCTGGTTTATTTTGCTATTGCTGTTATTGATTTATTATGTGAAAGTAACCTTTTCTTAAAGGTTTTGTTTGCAATCAGCCATTTTCGTAAGGTAGAACAGTATTGGTGTGGTGGTGTTTTATTTGAGGTTGTGTTTTTGTTTTAGGGAAAAGGATAACTTACTTTGAAACTAGCTGTTAAAGTTAAGATAGCAACAATGTTGTATTTCCAAGTATTTTGTTACCATGAATTGGCATGTCAATAATAACTTGCAGCCTCTTCGTGTGTTCATTATTTGCCTTAATCATTATAGCCATGTTTAATGGACAACAGCTATTCAACAGACCTATGCATGTCAAGATGGTAAGTGTTGCTTTGCTCAAAGTATCTTGCAGGGCTTGCAAATATAGTATTTCTTGATGCTCATTTATGTCTTTACAGGATGAAAAAGCAGTGGCTAAATCAGACTTCACCTCTCAGGACAGATCATCACTACCTCGTAAGTGTTTGGCAATATGTTGTGGCTCAGCTATTAAGGTGCTATTTATCTGAGTAATCCTCCTCTAATTTCTTTGTAGATGGACTTGGTGGTATTGGAATGGGTTTGGGACCTGGTGGACAACCTATTGATGCAAATCAACTCAGAGCGGGATCAAGTGGTATGGGCAATGCTATGGGTCCTGGAAGTGGAGGCAAGTCTACTAATCTGGAATTTATACAGGGGTGGGCAATAGTAGGTTTACAGTTGTATGGAAAAGGACATGCAGGTTATGATTATTAAGATAGCTTTATTAACTCAATACCTTTATGAAGGAGATAAATACAAATACAATTAAGTAATAAAGAATAAACATTTTCACATACTCTTATAACTGTAAACCTGCTTTTTGCCCACCCCTGTATATTTCGATGCTTGTCTGCCCTGTCTGAAGTCATTCAGGGTTCTTTGGGGATTGAATGCACGTTTGAATACAAGTACCTTTTACTTTTGCAGGCATTGATGGAATGAACTATGGTGGCATGGGACGGTTGGGAGGTATGTTGTGTGTTTTTAAATCTGTTGCATCTGAGCACAGTTAATTTTAGTAGTAGTTTTGTATATTACCTGGTAATGGAAACTTTCTGGATGTTTTTAAATTCATAGGCATGGACAGCTCCTTTGGAGGTGTCATGGGTGGAATGGATCGCTTTGGTCCAACAGGAATGGGACGGATGAATGGTAAGAATATTTTTTTAATCCCTGGTTGTGTGTGTGGTGGTTTTTTTTATATATATATATATATATATATATATATATATATATATATATATATATATTGTAAAGGACCGAGAGACAGTAGCAAGGGTTGGGGTTTTCCGCCCCGTATATTGTACAGACACAAAAAACAGGTCAAAATCATAAACAAACAGTTCATATCGCGCGACGCCGACTCCTGGCGCGCGCCATTTTATTGGGGAGGAGCCGGAAGTGGAGGAATGTCGGGAAGGACCGCAAGGGAGGATGGGAAGGATGACGCCAGGGCAAGATGGCGGAGGAAGGGCGGAAGTATCGCACTGCGGTCATCCATGCCTATGGTGCAGGAGGTCTTTTTCCTATGAGGAAGCAGAGGGAGAAAGTTAATACCCCACCATTCCCTGGCGGCAGTGGTTTCCCAGGTGCTGTCGAATCAATCCGCTGCCTCCTACTCAAGCGCGACACGATCCCCCTTAGCCCAGGACCGCCAGGTCGGGCGGACCTAACCGAGAGGTCGTGAATACGAGAGAGGGCATCGGCATTGGCCTGAAGGGTGCCCGCCGATAAGTGACAGTGAACTTATACGGCTGTAAGTCCAGGAACCACCTGGTGACCCGCGGATTCGACTCTTTGTGCAGGGACATCCACTGAAGTGCAGCGTGATCAGTCACCAGAGCGAACTCGCACCCAGCAGGTAGTACGGAGGTGGGTCACTGCCCACTTAATGGCCAAGGCCTCCCTCTCCACTGCCGCACGGGTCTCCCGGTCCATCAGTTTCCGCTAAGGTACATCACAGGGTGCTCGACACCATCGACGCTTTGGCTCAGCACGGCACCCAGGCCTGTGTCCGAAGCGTCGGTCTGGAGAATAAACGGGAGCCCAAAATCGGGCGTCCGTAACACAGGTGCCGGCGTTAGGGCCTTCTTTAGGTCACTGAACGCGTGTTCTGCTTTGTCGGTCCACACCACGATAGGGAGCCCTTTTGTCAGGTCAGTCAAGGGTGCTGCTCTTCGAGAAACGGGAACAAACCGGCGGTAGTAACCCGCAAGCCCCAAGAAAGCCTGCACCTGTTTCTTGGTACTCGGACGGGGCCATTCTAAGATGTCTTTCACTTTGGAGCTCTGTGGCCGCACCTGTCCTTGTCCCACGAGGTAGCCTAAATATTTGGCCTCCTTTAATCCAAAAAAACACTTCCGGGGGTTTATGCGGAGGCCGGCTTTAGCCAGTGTTCGGAGGACAGCTGCGACCTGCAGTAGATGCTCCTCCCAGGTGCCGGAATAGATGACAACGCCATCCAGGTAGGCGGCGCTATAGGACTGGTGGGCTTCAGCACTCTATCTACCAGACGTTGGAAGGTCGCCGGGCCCGTGCAGCCCAAATGGGAGGACCTTGTACTGCCAGTGCCCGCTAGGGGTGCTAAAGGCCGTTTTCTCCTTTGCGGATGCCGTTAAAGGAATTTGCCAATACCCTTTGTCATGTCAAGGGTAGTCAGATATCGAGCCGCACTCCAGCCGCCAAGGAGGTCGCCAATGCGGGCATGGGGTAGGCATCGAACTTGGAGATCTGATTCAGACGCCTAAAGTCATTACAGAACCTCCAGGAGCCGCCTGGCTTGGAGACGAGGACAATAGGGCTGGACCAGGGACTATGGCTCTCTTCAATTATGTCCATGTCCAACATACGCTTCACCTCCAGTTCGACCTCTGCGCTGCTTTGCCTCCGGAGTCGGTAGGGCCTCTCCGGACGATTACCCCGGCTCCGTGACTATATCGTGCTCAATCAGCGGTCCGGCGGGTGACTCGCTCACTACCTCGGGATGGCTCGGAGTGTTTGGGCTAACTCCTGCCGCTGCTTGGGGTCAGCTCTTCGCCGAGGTTAAGGGCAGTTGTGCTTGCGAAAGGGAGAGTGACCTACGGAGCTGGGAGCTCCTCTCTATCTCTCCAGGGCTTTAACAGGTTGACATGATAGATCCTCTCACTCGGTCGACGATTGGGCTGTTTTACCAAATAGTCGACGAGTCCCTTTCTCTCCTTAACCTCGTAAGGCCCTTGCCAGTGAGCGAGCAGCTTCGAGTGGGAGGTCGGGACGAGCACCATAACTCGGTCCCCCGGGCGGAACTCCCTGAGGACGGAGTTGCGGTTGTAACACCGGCCTGCGCTGCTTGCGCACGAGTCACGTGCTCTTTTAGGAGGGGCCTGATCTTTGTGAGTCGGTCGCGCGAGTTGCGCTCGTACTCAAAATATTAGAGGAGGGAAGAGCCTCGCCTCCCAGCCTTCTTTAGGATGTCGAGGATTCCCCGGGGTTGTCGCCCGTATAGTAATTCAAAAGGGGAGAAGCCCGTAGAGGCCTGGGGTACCTCCCGGTAGGCAAAAGCACGGCGGGAGGAGCTGGTCCCAGTTCCTGCCGTCCGCGCTGACTACCTTGCGGAGCATCTGCTTAAGCGTCTGATTAAATCGTTCACCAACCCGCCAGTTTGCGGGTGATAGACTGACGCTTTCAGGTGCTTTATCTGCAGTAATTTGGCCACCTCCTTGAACGTATCCGAAGTGAAGGGCGTACCCTGGTCCGTGAGGACCTCCTTGGGTATGCCCACGCGTGAAAACAAGTTAACCAGTTCCGTGCGATGCTTTTAGTATTAGCGGGCGCAGGGGAACCGCCTCTGGGTACCGGGTGGCATAGTCCACCATGACTAGGATATACTTGTGGCCACGGGTTGAGGGCTCCAGGGTCCCACCAAATCGACCCCTATCCTTTCAAAGGGGATGTCCACGAGGGGAATAGGGACTAGAGGAGCACGGTCCCTCCTAGGAATCTGGCGGGTCTGGCACTCGGACAGGATTGACAGAACCGCCGGACCTCCTCATTGATCCCAGGCCAGTAAAAGCGGGCTTAATCCTCTCCAGTGTTTTTCGCCCCGAGGTGGCCTAGGAGGTGAGCATGTGCCAACTCGCATATCTCCCGCCGGAAGGTACGCTGAATTAGCAACAACTTCCGCACCTCGCCTCATGGGTAGCCACCGGTACAACAGATCATTTCAAGGACAAAGAAGGGTTCCCGCGTGTGGATCCGTCCGCTGTCGAGCTGTTAGGCAGAACAATCGCTCCGGCAAAGCGCAGGGAGTCATCATTCCACTGCTCCCTCTTAAAGGAGGCGGCGTGGACCGAAATTGATGGTCCAGGCGCGAGAGGGTCTTGGGGCCTGGGCCGGGAGAGTTCCTGGCTAGTCCCTTCTCCGGCGGAATCTTCGGGTCAAGGTCCGTAGCCACGAAAGGTCCCCGAGACACCAGCGCCCATAGGGCCTGCCCTTGTGCACGGCGTGGAGGCCGCGGGAGGGGTGCCTTTTCCCCTCATGACAAGATCCAACGAGGCCCCGGGAGCGGCGAATGGCTTACCGCTGATTCTTTTAGACCAGTCTTGTCCCAGGATCACTGGGAAGGGGGGGTCAGGTAACACAGCGACCGCCATTTGGATTGGTTCCCCCTTCCAGGTAAGATAGCAGTGAGCGGAACGATATGACCTAGTCCCCCCATGTACACAGGTAACCAACAAATGCTGCTTTAACCACTGTTGCGGTAAGACGAAACGGCGAGCAACAATGGTAATGTTGCTGCGGAATCAAACAAAGCCACCACGGCGTGCCCATTTAGCAACACCACTCCCGTGTTCGGACTCGCCAAGGGATGCGGCGGGGTACAATACCTCTCCGTTGATGTCCAGCTGCAGTCCATAGGCTCCGGGGCGATGTGATGGGGGCAGTTTGGCAGCAGGTGGCCGGTCTCGCCACACTTGAAACAGCGCGGCGGACCCGGCCTCTCTTTGGCTCTGGCTGGCGCTTCTGCAGCGCCGAGGGGTCTCGGGGTGGCCGCCCGTCCCTGCCGGTTCCCGCGAGCAGGCTTTTCTGACCCCCCAAGTCGGAGGACCGCCAACTGACGCTCCAGGACGCCGAGGAGGCCCGACATGTTTGATAGGCGTGCCCCGACCTGCTGGGCGAGGGAACTGGGCATTGCATTGACCAGGCCTTCACAGGCCACCCGCTCGACGACTTTCCGCCCGGGGGCTCTCTGGCCGTAGCCAGCGCCCATCTTGCCCCAGAACTTCGAACGCCTGGGCGCGAAGCGGCTTTTCGGGTCAAAGACCCAGTTCCGCCATTCGCGCCTGCTGGCCGGGCTAATGCCGTAGCGGGCCAATATTTCGGGCTTGAGGAGGTCGTAATTAGCGCCTCCTCCTCAGGGAGGTCATAATAGGCCCGCAGCTGGTCCCTTTAGGTATGGCGCCAAGATGGACGCCCACTGACCGCTGCCACTCGCTCCGGTGGCCGCCTCTCAAACATGCCCAGGTAGGCATCGGCGTCCTCGAAGGGCCCATCGGTACCATAGGAGAGGCGGCTGCCTGGGCGGGTCTGGTCTCGCCCGTTGGGCTTCCACTAACCTGGCCCGTGGCCTCCAGCTCCCGGTTGGTAGCGGCTTGCGCTTGCTGCAGGGCCTGGAGCTGGGCGCTCATTCCCTGCAGCACGGTGTTCAGGTCCTGTCCCTCCGTCATTCCGGGATTTCTGTATCCTGCCGCTACGCCACTTGTAAAGGACCGAGAGAGACAGTAGCAAGGGTTGGGGTTTTTCCGGCCCCGTATATTGTACAGACACAAAAAACAGGTCAAAATCATAAACAAACAGTTCATAATGCGCGCCGACTCCTGGCGTCGCGCCATTTTATTGGGGAGGAGCCGGAAGTGGAGGAATGTCGGGAAGGACCGCAAGGGAGGATGGGAAGGATGACGCCAGGGCAAGATGGCGGAGGAAGGGCGGAAGTATCGCACTGCGGTCATCCATGCCTATGGTGCAGGACGGTCTTTTTCCTATGAGGAAGCAGAGGGAGAAAGTTAATACCCCACCATTCCCTGGCGGCGAGTGGTTTCCCAGGTGCTGTCGAATCAATCCATGCCTCCTACTCAGCGTGCGTGACATATATATATATATATATATATATATATATATATATATATATATATATATATATATATATATATATATATATATATATATATATATATATATATATATTTTTTTTATATATATATTAATCTTATTTGCTTTTAGAGATGGAACGTGGACTAGGTGGAGGCTTTGATCAGAACTTTGGCAGAGGTGATGTTGGCATGTCAAGAGGCTTTGGCGATTCATTTGATAGAGGTATAGGTTAGTAAGTTTTACTTTTTTTCTGGACTTTTTTTATTTTTTTTTTTTTTTTTTTTTCCTTTTTGTAATCAGTTGCTTTCCAGTACCTAACAGTTCGGAATTATTATTTTGTTTTTTGTTTTTTTGGGACCTTGCTAACACAAATATCTGTGTTTTAATTCCATAGGTAGCTCAATGAGTATGGAGCGGATGGGATCTAGTATGGACAGGATGAGCTCAGGAATGGATAGGATGCAAGGACTAGACAGAGTTGGAATGGGAATTGATCGAATGGACCGTGTTGCTGATCTTGATAGATTAGGCTCTGGTTATGACCGGTTGAGCTCTGGGATGGATCGAATGGGGCCTGGGATCGATCGGCTTGGTTCTGGCCTGGATCGTATGAGCTCTAGCATGGACCGTCTTGGCCCAGTTGGATATGATCGTTTAGGCCCTTCTGGCATGGAGCGAATGGGGTCTGGAATGGATTATATGTCTCCGATGGGCATGGATCGGATGGGGTCTGGAATGGATCGAATGGGTGGCAGCTTCGACCGAGTTGGTGGCATGGGAATGGACCGCTACCCAGCAACAGGATTGGACCACATGTCCTCGGTGGGAGCAGGATCTGGATTTGATAGGTCTGCTGAAATGGATCGTGGTGGCTTTGGTGCTGGCGTAGCAGCATCTGGTGCTGGAGCAAACCCCCGAAAGGGATGCCAGATTTTTGTCAGAAATGTAAGTACACATACCTTTTGACACATGAATCCTCTACAACATTCAGATGGTTTTTTTAACGCTGCGTATACCTTCTTTCAGCTGCTCCCGTCAGGGGTCGCCACAGCGGGTGATCACCTTCCATATCTTTCTGTCCTCTGCATCTTGTTCTGTTATCTCCATCACCTGCTTGTCCTCTCTCACCACATACATAAACCTTCTCTTAGGCCTTCCTCTCTTACCCTTGCCTGGCAGCTCTATCCTTAGCATCCTTCTCCCAATATACCCAGCATCTCTCCTCTGCACATGTCCAAACCAGCGCAATCTCGCCTCTCTGACTTCGTCTCCCAACTGTCCAACTTGAGCTGACCCTCTAATGTCCTCATTTCTAATCCTGTCCAGCCTCGTCACACCCAGTGTAAATCTTAGCATCTTTAACTCTGCCATCTCCTGCTCTGTCTCCTGATTTCTGGTCAGTGCCACCGTCTCCAACCCATATAACATAGCTGGTCTCACTACCGTCCTGTAGACCTTCCCTTTCACTCTTGCCGATACCCGTCTGTCACAAATTACTCCTGACACTCTTCTCTGTCCATTCCACCCTGTCTGCACTCTTTCACCTCTCTTCCACATTCCCCATTACTCTGTACTGCTGATCCCAAGTATTAAAACTCCTCCATCTTCACCAACTCTACTCCCTGCATCCCTCACCATTCCACTGACCTCCCTCTCATTCACACACATGTATTCTGTTGTGGTGGTCCTACTGACCTTCATTCCTCTCCTCTGTAGAGCAGATCTCCACCTCTCTAGTGTCTCCTCAACCTGCTCCCTACTCTCGCTACAGATTATATTGTCATCAGCAAATATTATAGTCCATGGGGACTCCTGTCTAATCTCATCTGTCAACCTGTCCATCACCATTGCAAATAAGGGCTCAAAGACGATCCCTGATGTAATCCTACCTCCACCATGAAAGCATCCATCGCTCCTACCGCAGACCTCGCCACTGTCACACTTCCCTCTTGCATATCCTGTACAACTCTTACGTACTTCTCTGCCACTCCCGACTTCCTCATACAATACCACTGCTCCTCTCTAGGCACCCTGTCATATGCTTTCTCCAGGTCCACAAAGACACAATGCAACTCCTTCTGGCTTTCTCTGTACTTCATCAACATCCTCAGAGCAATCATTGCATCTGTGGTGCTCTTTCTTGGCATGAAACCATCCTGCTGCTCACTAATCACTTTCCTTCTTAACCTAGCTGCAACTACTCTTTCCCATAACTTCATGCTGTGGCTCATCAATTTTATTCCCCTGTAGTTACTGCAGTCCTGCACATCCCCCTTATTCTTAAATATCGGTACCAGTACACTTCTTCTCCACTCCTCAGACATCCTCTCATTTTCGAAGATTCCATTAAATAATCTGGTTAAACTCCATTGTCATCTCTTCTAAACACTTCCATGCTTCCATATGTATGTCATATGGACCAGCGGCTTTTACATTCTTCATCCTCTCCATAGCTGTCCTTACTTTCTCCTTGCTAATCCGTTGCACTTTCTGATTCACTATTTCTGCATCCTCCAACTTCTTCTCTCTCTTGTTGTTTTCATTCATAAGCCTCTCAAAGTACTCTTTCCATCTGCTCAACACACTCTCTTCGCTTGTGAATGTTTCTATCTCTATTCTTTATCATCCTAACTTGCTGCACATCTTTCCCAGCTCGGTCCCTCTGTCTAGCCCACAGGTCTCCTTAGTGTCCAACCTCTCAAACAACCCATCATGTGCCTTTTCTTTAGCCTTTGTCACCTCTCCCTTCACCTTGCGCCTTATCTCCTTGTACTCTTGTCTACTTTCTGCATCTCTCTGACTATCCCACTTCTTCTTTGCCATCCTCTTCCTCTGTATACTCTCCTGTATTTCCTTTTCCTCCTTCCTCTGTCCAGATGTCACGCCAAGCACCCTTCATGCTGTCACCCTTACTACATCTGCTGTAGTTTCCCAGCTGTCTTGTGACTCTTCACTGCCAACCTTGCAGTTTTCCTTTTTCAACTTCCACCATTTGATCCTGGCTCTGCCCTCATTCTCTTCTTGATCTCCGTCATCGTACAGACCACCATCCTATGCACTTACCTACACTTTCCCCTGCCACCACTTTGCGGTCTCCAGTCTCCTTCAGATCAACTCTTCTGCATCGGATATAATCTACCTGTATGCATCTTCCTCCACTCTTGTGCGTCACCCTATGCTCCTCCCTCTTAAAATACGTATTCACCACAGCCATGTCCATCCTTTTGGCAAAATTCACTATCCTCTGACCACCTTCATTCCTCTCCTTGACACCATACCTACCCATCACCTCCTCGTCTCCACTGTTCCCCTCACCAATTTGCCCATTGAAATCCGCTCCAATCACCATTTTCTGTCCCTTGGGTACACTGTTCATCACTTCGTCCAACTCACTCCAAAAATCTTCTCTCACCCATTGCACACCTAACTTGCGGTGCATATGCACTAACAACATTCATCACACCTTCAATTTCCAGCTTCATAATCATTACTCTGCCTGACACTCTTTTCACCTCCAGAACACTCTTGACATATTGTTCCTTCAGAATAACTCCTACCCCATTTCTCCTCCCATCCACACCATGATAGAACAATTTGAATCCACCTCCGATCCACCTGGCCTTATTCCCCTTTAATTTAGTGTCTTGCAAGCACAATATATTTTGCCTTGCTTCCTTCCATCATATCTGCTAACTCTCCCCTTACCAGTCATACTGCCAACATTCAAAGTTCCTACCCTAAGTTCCGCTGTCTGTACTTTCCTCTTGCCTCCGGACATGTCTCCTCTTCTTGTTCTTGTGCCTCTGCTGCTTCTTTTCCCAGCACCCTGTTGCCTAACAGAACTGGTGGTGGTCGTTGTTGACTCGGGTCTCGACTGATCCGGTATGGAAATTTGTATTGTGGTAAGCTAAACGTTACACCAGATGCCCTTCTTGACTTTACCCTCCCCATTTATCCAGGCTTGGGACCGGCACGAACAAACACACTGGTTTGTGCATCCCCTGTGGCTGTGTTTTTAACGCTGTGTAAACCAAATAGCTATTATGCAATAATTGCATTGATGCCTGCTAGTGTAGTCTCCCCAATCAATGGAGACTTAAATAAGCATTTGCTGCCTAGTAATAATTTAGCTGCTTTGGACATATTGTATGTAGGACCTGGAGAAACTTCTGAGTTGATAATACCGAGAGAACGGTTTTGTTCACACTTTGGGTCAACTGGCAACTTCTCGGGTCATTTAATATTCATTCATAAGAATGAAATTGGGACTAATTAAGAAATAGTCAAACTCTGACAAGCAGTGCGAAGGATAAATTTAGACAGTTGTACAGCCTAGAGGGTGTGCATGCAGATAGTAGATTTTTACTGTTCCTTAAAACTGCATAAACATTGACTTATTAGATTAAAAAGCGCACACTGTTCACTCCAGCTTTGCTGTTTATTGAGCTGTGGAAAGTGTCTACTGGAGCTGCAGCCTCTTTGCTGACTGGGCTCTGGTTTTATCCTTGGCTTGAATGGAAAGTTCTTCATTCATCCATTTTACAGCGTTTTCTCAGATTAAGGTAGGACTTGTACCCCTTCCAAGACTCTGCTGTTATCGGTTTATGATGGCTTTGGCCATTGTGATTTGTAGTTAGCCTGCCTGCCTTCTCACAAACGCAGAATTTTTTTTTTTTTTGGCTTTCAGATGGCTGAGACAATTTTGCTTATACGATTATATTAAGTTTCATTTTGAAAGGTTTAGTGTTCAAGAGTTAAACTAAATACATGGAACCTCAGTTTGCGAACATAATTCATTCCAGAAACGTGCGCGCAATAAAAAGCACTCGTATATCAAAGCGAATTTCCCTGCAAGAAAAAATGGAAACTCAGATTTGTTCTACAACCCAAAACTATTCATATAAATAACACAAAATAAAGTAAAAATACATAAAATAAATTAACCTGCACTTCACCTTTGAAAAGAATCATGGCTGGTGTGAGCGAGTTTCTAAACTCTTTTGGGATTCCACCCAGTGGGACGACAGGCCGAAGCAACTGCAGGTGTGTAGCAGTTCACCATAAAAGCGAATCTGAAAAGATCGCAGACATGCTAGAAGTGCCTGCTGTTGATGGGTAATACAGGAACATTATAAGTGCGCTGGGCACAGTATTACTTGGCCCTGACCCTGCCTAACTACTGTGTCTGTGTATAAGAGTGGCAGATCCCGCTACAATAAACAACCGTGCTGTTCCTCTTTCTAGCTGAATAAAGCTGGTGTCACTAAAGTACTGAGACTCGGCTTCGTGTTTTGGGGGGTGCAAGACAGGGACTTGCACGTTACAACACACACACGGTCACCATGCTATAGTAAACAGTATACGCTCATACGGATGTTGACTATATGAGTGAGGCACTCAGACGGAGAATGGGAGACGATTACCCACAATCCCGCAGCGAGAAAGAACCATCGGCTCAGTTGTGATCACGTGGCACTTGGCAGACAAAGCGTATACGTACTACTCTTATTGCAAAACATCGCTTGTTTATCAAGTCAAAATTTATTAAAAAATTTTAGGTCATCTTGCGAAACACTCGCAAATCAAGTTGCTTGCAGTCCAAGGTTCCACTGTATATGCAAGTTTGATTATAGTACAATACAAAGGAGTCATGAAAGTAAAAGCAGCTTCAGTGTATTTCTTATACCTTTTCTGAAGTCTAGCTTCTTAAATTGTGTATCCTGCAGTATGTTCTCTACATGCTGGAACTGAATTTCACTCGTTGAGTAAATTTGACTTAAAGATGCAATAAAAAAAACCCACAAGTACAAATGTACTTGACAGGCTCCCTGTGCTTAAATGCACTATACAAAATGGTAGTTTAGTGTATGTGCAGAGATGGCTGTAGATTTAAACAAGTCTCTCATACATGGTTGTGGTGACTGTGGATCCAAGATGTGTAAAATATTCAGAAAATAAGGTATTTGCAGAGCTCTTCCTGGACCTTCTTTTAAAAACTGGCAAAGTGCAACACACTTCAGTTTAATTTAGATGGGTCTACTCTGTAGCTAACGTTTTTTCATACTCTTCTTCCTTTTAGTTGCCATTTGACTTCACTTGGAAAATGCTGAAAGACACTTTTAACTCATGCGGTAAGTTTGCATATGGTTTCTGATCATAGACTTGGGTGCTTAGACACCAGTATTGTCTGATACTGTCAAGTGTGTGTATTGTTTATATTCCTGAAAGCTAACTTTCACTTTCTGTTCAGCTCATTTGAAATCTCCTCTCTTTTTCTGTCTTTCCTTAGGTCATGTACAGTATGCAGACATCAAAATGGAGAATGGCAAGTCAAAGGGCTGTGGGGTTGTTCGTTTTGAGAATCCTGAAACTGCAGAGAGAGCCTGCAGACTCATGAATGGAACCAAGTTATCTGGCCGTGAAATTGATGTTCGAATTGACAGAAATGCATAAAATGTTCTAATATTGTCCAGTTCTATCCACTGTTTCAGATTTGAACTATGTTGGATTCCCTCCTCATCCATGAATTGTTTTTAATGACCAAACTTTGAGTTAAATTTTTATTTCTACCATCTTTTAAATGGAAAATGTTTACTAGTGTTTTTTGTCAAGTGGTGAGTTAAAGAATTTCAGTTTTGTCAATGTTGCGTGGTGGCTTTTTTGAAGGTGAAAATTCAACTTTTTGTATTTAGCAGACTAGATACTGTACCCTTTTGAACTTGAATGGCTGTCCTTGCCTTCATGGTCTTAGGAATTTTTAGTCTCTTTGCATAAAAATATTTACCAGATGAACTCCTCTATATTGGGTGCATTTATTAAAGATACCTGATCTGGATCACATGCTGTCTACTTCGTCTGCTTTTTGCACTCTCTCTCCCAACCCCCAATTAGAATATTTGTGTTAGACTCCTCGTACATGGAAAAAGATGTGCTGGTTTATAAACCCATTTATGCAAAATGGCCACTATTAAACAAGGGCATACGTTACACAGGTACTGTGCTAGAGCTCAGTGACCAATTTATTGGGCTCTAGTATAGTTGGCATTTTGGTGAAGCAGCTTTATGGGTTGAGAACTTTGAGCCAGTCCAGTCAGTCGGATGCTGTAACTTTGTCTTATGTTTTACTCATGTTTTAGTGTGTTCTCATTAACCTGTTGGTTTGCTCCTGATGAACTGTTCATTGATGAACATAATTTGAAAAGGTTTATGTACTGTTTGATATGGGTCTAACATGGCAAAGCCATTTTTACTGTCCTGTAACTTTTGAAGGTTTCTGAATGGGCAGAAATAGTACATTTAATTCCATTTGTTTAATAAACTGTGGACTTTTACACAAGATGTTTCATATACTGTGGGTTGTTATAGCCTGTAGTGTTTGCCCACAGCAATGGTATTCTTATCCTGAGTTTAAACAGACTACCCTGTAAAAGTTGTTGCCACATACCTGCTCTACTCATCCTCTTGGCTTATTGGTAAGTATGGCGTTATTTCAGTGCCACTATTCTGAGCGCACGTAAAAAAAGATTGCAAGTGTTGCATTTTGAAGAGAAATTTATTTTGAGCGTACAACAGCTGAATTTGAGTGAACAAAATTCATTGCTGCGTGCAAAAATGTATTTCAGTGTTTGCGCTTATCCATATACACACACACAATAGCACCCCCTCTGCTCAGTTTTTCATTTGCTTTGCTTGCTACAATGTGTTGCTAGCTCACAACATTCTCTGCTGCGGCTCAACTCTCTGTACACGTTATAAGTGTGCCACAAAACCAACCAATCACAGACTTGGTTTCAAAAATTCTGATTGGCTCTTACGGTCTCCAATCAGCTCGCTAGGTGCTGCATTCCGGAAACAGTCCGAAAATGTAGCTAAATCAACTAAACTCAATTAAACCCCCAATTTGCGGATAATATCTTTAATTATTTTATTTTAAAATTGCAAAATGCAACACTTGCACTTGCAATCTTTTTTTACGTGCGCTCAATATTTTTTACGTGTGCTCAGAATAGTGGCACTGAAATAACGCCATAGGTAAGCCTGTTTGTAATCACTTGTTTGAGAAATCTATAGGAAAGGCCAGACCGAATGGCGCGGTTGGTCCCTTTTACAGGAGAGTTCGAATGATCTGATTTGCATTTCACCTAGATATATTGCAAATTGACAAAGTTGAAACTTGAGGCTTTAGTTCTCTTGAAAACTGCAGTTAAATTTGTAGTTTAACTCTTGTGAAGTGTGCCTCACTTATACAAGAGGCAACACTATTTACTCAGGTTACACTGTTCTGGCTTGCTCTTGGTGCTTTTCAGGTGGTGTCACTGCCCCATATTTGAGCTTTCGTATAGTTTATATTATGGGAATGTGGAATCATGACTACTTGTCCTCATTTTGCCATATTCAAAATGCCCAATGGTGCTGAGGTTTTGCACTGTGGCACATTTCATTCTCCAACTCAAGTATTCAACGTAAAGGCTTACAAATGCAGAGATCACTGCACTTGCAAGTAGGGATGTCACCAAACATACTTTTTCACTGTACCTGATGCCCATTAATAACTTTACCAATTTTTTTAAGTTAACTTGGTTGTTCAAATTTACATGGTTTTTCTGTAATAAAATGTATAAATAGTAGCAGCAAATTTAAAATAGCAAGGAATTGAGTAATTACCCATCTTAAGTACAATTTATAAATCTCAAATTACAATGCAAGCTTTAAATTTATTGTGTGATAGGTATTTTCCCGGTGTAGCAAGTGGTGGGGGAATTGGGTATTGAGAGGTTTTCAGCATAGTATTAAGGAATCGTATCATGGACAGTCTGAATTACTGTTTGCATATTCTAATTTCACTCTGACATTTCCCACTTGTAACTGAAATACTGCTTAAAATCAGTACCAAAAATAAATTCAAGTAATACCTGTACTGTTAGATTTGTAAATACCAAAATTATCTTCTCTCTTAATCTGAAAGTCTAAAAGGAAGGGTTTATGGACAAACCAAAGTTTGTTATTGAAAGAATTGTTTGCACCACTAGCTGGCAAATTAATAAAAAGTAATATTTAATGGATGACCAAACTGGTACAAATGTCAGACTCCTGCTGTTGACATTGTTCAGGTCTGTTCCATTATTCAACAACTCTTGTGAAAGCAGTCTTTGTTTTTGCCATTTAAATTATATTATGGCTGATTTGTTTAGTCCTTAGCCCACTTGCAAATCCAGAATTAGAAAATTTACTGGATTACCATTTTGTGTTCAATTGTAACTGAGAGACTTCATTACATTCACTAATGTATTCAAATATATGTAGGTGTATGTTTGTGACATGTTGGGGACTATACTAATGAACATTTGTAAATGTGTGTTTAGTATGCTGTTCTCTCCATGCTATAATTGTGGGTCTCTGCAATTTGTTAATGCAATATGTATTGTGTTCCAAGTATTAAAACATTACATTTTAATTTGATATTGGCAAGTAGCAGGTTATTTCATTAGCAGTGCAGAAAAGCCAAATAGCAGCTTAGTTTAAAACTTGCCTTGCTTTTTACATGTTGCAGTCCCATGTGTGGCTCCGACATTGCTTAGACAGTAAATGGATGATCAGATGAATAATTGGAGAATGAATTTGACAAAAAAAACTGCTGTTCATTTATCAGGACATTTTAGGATGTGGTAGTAAAAAGTGATTAATCACGTCTTCGGTTATAAAGTGCATCTAACGTCATGTTTTCAAAGTACACACATATCCACTGAGCTAATTTCATAATGGTGGTTTTTTACTTTTTTTTTGACAGCAAGGAGGAGTTTGGCAGTCATGCACAGAAATTTCCAGGCATGACTTCAGTTTTTCTTTGGGATGTCTTAATGTTAATGTGGTTCTGTAGCATAAGCCATTTTCACATGTTGCTTTTACTCTATTTTTATAACTTGTAGTGTCTTATTTGTATTTTAAGAAGAGGGAGGAACATAGGGTTACGTACAAGAGTGGAGGAAGATGCACACAGGTAGATTACATCATATGCAGAAGAGTCGATCTGAAGGAGATTGAAGACTGCAAAGTGGTGGCAGGGGAAAGTGTGGATAAGCAGCATAGGATGGTGGTCTGCAGGATGACATTGGAGATCAAGAAGAGGAAGAGAGTGAGGGCAAAGCCAAAGATCAAATCGTGGAAGTTGAAAAAGGAAGACTGCAAGGTTGAGTTTAGGGAGGAGGTGAGACAAGCACTGGGTGGCAGTGAAGAATTACCAGACAGCTGGGAAACTACAGCAGATGTAGTAAGGGAGTGACAGCAGGAAGGGTGCTTGGCGTGACATCTGGACAGGAAAGAGGAAAAGGAAACCTGGTGGTGGAATGAGGAAATACAGGAGAGTATACAGAGGAAGAGGATGGCAAAGTAGTGCGATGGTCAGAGATGCAGAAAATAGACGAGTACAAGGAGACAAGGTGAAGAGAGAGGCAGCGAAGGCTAAAGAAAAGGCATATGATGAGTTGTCCGAGAGGTTGGATACTAAAGAGGGAGAAAAAGACCAGTGGGCTAGACAGAGCTAGGAAAGACAAGCAGGTGGTTAGGGTAATAAAGGATAAAGATGGAAACATACTCAGAAGCGAGGAGAGTGTTGAGCAGATGGACAGAGTACTTTTTGAGAGGCTGATGAAGAAAACGAGAGAGAGAAGAGGTTGGATGATGTGGAGATAGTGAATCAGGAAGTGCAACAGATTATCAAGGAGGAAGTGAGGACAGCAATGAAGAGGATGAAGAATGGAAAGGCCGTTGGTCCAGATAACATACCTGTGGAAGCATGGAGGTGTTTAGGAGAGATGGCAGTGGACTTTTTAACCTGATTGTTTAATGGAGTCGTGGAAAGTGAGAGGATGCCTGAGGAGTGGAGAAGTGTACTGGTGCCAATATTTAAGAATAAGGGATGTGCAGGACTGCAGTAACTTCATGCTGTGGCTCATCAATTTTATCTCCCTGAAGTTATGTGAAAGAGTAGTGGAAGCTCAGTTAAGAAGTGAGGTGATGGTTAGTGAGCAGCAGTGTGGTTTCATGCCAAGAAAGCACCACAGATGTGATGTTTGCTCTGATGGTGTTGACAGAGAAGTTTAGAGAAGGCCAGAAGGAGTTGCATTGTGTCTTTGTGGACCTTGAGTAAGCATATGACAGGGTGCCTAGAGAGGAGCAGTGGTATTGTATGAGGAAGTCAAGAGTGGCAGAGAAGTACGTAAGAGTTGTACAGGATATGTACGAAGGGAGTGTGACACTGGTGAGATCTGCGGTAGGAGTGATGGAGGTGGGATTACATCAGGGATTGGCTCTGAGCCTTTTCTATTTACAATTGTGATGGACAGGTTGACAGATGAGATTAGACAGGAGTCCCCGTGGACTGATGTTTGCTGATGACATTGTGATCTGTAGCGATAGTAGGGAGCAGGTTGAGGAGACCCTGGAAAGGTGGAGATCTGCTCTAGAGAGGAGAGGAATGAAGGTTAGTAGGAACAAGACAGAATGTTTGTGAATGAGAGGGAGGTCAGTAGAATGGTGACAATGCAAGTAGAAGAGTTGGCGAAGTTGGAGTTTAAATTCTTGGGATCAGCAGTGCAGAGTAATGGGGTGTGTGGAAGAGAAGTGAATAAGAGTACAGGCAGGGTGGAGAAGAGTGTCGGGAGTGATTTGTGACAGACGGATATCAAGAGTGAAAGTGAAGGTCTACAGGAAGGTAGTGAGACCAGCTATGTTATTTGGGCTGGAGATGGTGGCACTGACCAGAAATCAGGGGACAGAGCTGGAGGTGGCAGAGTTAGATGCTAAGATTTGCATTGGGTGTGACGAGGATGGACAGGATTAGAAATGAGGACATTAGAGGGTCAGCTCAAATTGGATGGTTGGGAGACAAAGTCAGAGGCGTGAGATTGCGTTGGTTTGGACATGTGCAGAGGAGAGATGCTGGATATATTGAGAGAAGGATGGCAAGTATAGAGCAGCCAGGAAAAGAAGGTTTATGGATGTGGTGAGAGAGGACATGCAGGTGATGGGTGTGACAGAACAAGATGGAGAGGACAAAGATATGGAAGATGATCTGCTGTGGCGACCCTTAACGGGAGTAGTCGAAATAATAAGTGTCTATTTGCAGTCGTTCTTCACTGTGGTATCAATTTTCACTTTGACACTTTTTTAAAACACAAAAGTTAACGCTGTTAAAGAGTTTCGAATTTTGGTATTGAGTTTTGAAAGCTCTACTTGTAACTCATTTTGCATTTCCACTTTGTCTAATGCAGTACAGTGCAGTCTTCAAGATACTTTTAATTCTCTACATGCCAGCTTTGCTCATGGGAGGTGCAGTATTCAACTTTTTTTTAAAAGAAAAATGTGTATTGTCAATTTGACTTTTTTTTATTTTTAGTCTAAATTGATTTTTATTTGCTTTTTGCCTCCATTCCATTATCTCCATTGCTTATTAACATATTCTAGTTAAGAGCATTTTTAACATTCACATTAAAATGGTTAATTTCTAAATTCCGCATGAGAAGGCCTTATCTGTTTTTATGTGGGGTAGGCAGTTTTTCAGTTTTTACCATCTGAATTTCAGGAGTACTTGCTACCTTAAATTACTTGTATTGATACGGCCTTAATTTAAAGCAACGCTGTGATTCAATGTATTTTCTCAAAACACCTTAAAGATGGCAGATTAGCACCGTCTGTACCGTACCTGTCTGTTTTTTCATGTCAGTATTAAATATTAGCAAAGGAAATATTTTCCCCTAATATGTGACTTTCATGAGTAGCTGTGCCTGAGGCAGTTGTCCAGTATGTTTTTACAAACTTTTTTTTTAAGCTTCTATCAAACCCTGCCTGCCTTGCTGGAATCGGTGTCTACTTACACACGTGGACAAAATTGTTGGTACCCTTCAGTCAATGAAAGAAAAACTCAAAATGGTCACAGAAATAACTTTAATCTGACAAAAGTAATAATAAATAAAAATTCTATGAAATTTAACCAATGAAAGTCAGACATTGATTTTCAACCATGCTTCAACAGAATTAATAAAAAAAAAAAATCATGAAACAGGCCTGGACAAAAATGATGGTACCCCTAGAAAAGACTGAAAATGATGTGACCAAAGGGACATGTTAATCCAAGGCGTGTCCACTAATTAGCATCACAGGTAGGTGTCTACAATCTTGTAATCAGTCAGTGGACCTTTATATAGGGCTCCAGGTAGTCTCTGTGTTGTTTGGTGACATGGTGTGTACCACACTCAAGATGGACCAGAGGAAGCGAAGGAAAGAGTTGTCTCAGGAGATTAGAAAGAAAATTATAGACAAGCATGTCAAAGGTAAAGGCTATAAGACCATCTCGAAGCAGCTTGATGTTCCTGTGACTACAGTTGCACATATTATTCAGAAATTTAAGATCCATGGGACTGTAGCCAACCTCCCTGGACGTGGCGCAGGAGGAAAATTGATGACAAATCAAAGAGACGGATAATACGAATGGTAACAAAAGAGCCCAGAAAAACTTCTAAAGAGATCCAAGGTGAACTTCAAGCTCAAGGAACATCAGTGTCAGATCGCACCATCCGTCGTTGTTTGAGCCAAAGTGGACTTCATGGGAGACGACCAAGGAGGACACCATTGTTGAAAACAAATCATAAAAAAGCCAGACTGGAATTTGCCAAACTACATGTGGACAAGCCACAAAGATTCTGGGAGAATGTCCTATGGACAGATGAGACAAAATTGAACTTTTTGCCAAGGCACATCAGCTCTATGTTCACAGATGGAAAAATGAAGCATATCAAGAAAAGAACACTGTCCCTTCTGTGAAACATGGAGGAGGCTCTGTTATGTTCTGGGGCTGCTTTGCTGCATCTGGCACAGGGTCTCTTGAATCTGTGCAGGGTACAATGAAATCTCAAGACTATCAAGGGATTCTAGAGAGAAATGTGCTGGCCAGTGTCAGAAAGCTTGGTCTCAGTCGCAGGTCATGGGTCTTGCAACAGGACAATGACCCAAAACACACAGCTAAAAACACCCAAGAATGGCTAAGAGGAAGACATTGGACTATTCTAAAGTGGCCTTCTATGAGCCCTGACCTCAATCCTATTGAGCATCTTTGGAAAGAGCTGGAACATGCCGTCTGGGTAAGGCACCCTTCAAACCTAAACCACTGGAGCAGTTTGCTCATGAGGAGTGGGCCAAAATACCTGCTGAGAAGTGCAGAAGTCTCATTGACAGTTACAGGAATCGTTTGATTGCAGTGATTGCCTCAAAAGGTTGTGCAACAAAATATTAAGTTAGGGGTACCATCATTTTTGTCCAGGCCTGTTTCATGAGTTTATTTTTTTAAATAATTCTGTTGAAGCATGGTTGAAAATCAATGTCTGACTTTCATTGGTTAAAATTCATAGAATTTTTATTTATTATTTCTTTTGTCAGATTAAAGTTATTTCTGTGACCATTGTGAGTTTTTCTTTCATTGACTTAAGGGTACCAACAATTTTGTCCACGTGTGTAGCCTTTGAGTGTCTGGATTCTGGATGGAGGTATTTCTGACTATTCTTCCATACAAAATCTCTCCAAGTTAAATTTGATGGCTGCCGAGCATGGACAGCCTGCTTCAAATCATCCCATAGATTTTCAATGACATTCAAGTCAGTTGACTGTGATGGCCATTTCACAACATTGTACTTCTCCCTCTGCATGAATGCCTTTGTAGATTTCCAACTGTGTTTTGGGTCATTGTCTTGTTGGAATATCCAACCCCTGCGTAATTTCAGCTTTGTGACTGATGTTTGAACATTATCCTGAAGAATTTGTTGATATTGGGTTGAATTCATCCGACCCTCGACTTTAAGAATGGCCCCAGTCCCTGAACTAGCCACACAGCCCCACAGCATGATGGAACCTCCACCAAATTTGACAGGAGGTAGCAGGTGTTTTTCTTGTAATGCGGTTTTCTTCTTCCACCATGCAAAGTGCTTTTTGTTATGGCCAAATAACTCCATTTTTGTCCCATCAGTCCAAAGCACTTTGTTCCAAAATGAATCTGACTTGTCTAAATGAGCATTTGCATACAACAAGCGACTGTTTGTGGCGTGAGTGCAGAAAGGGCTTCTTTCTCGTCACCCTGCCTTACAGATGTTCTTTGTGCAAATTGAAAACAATTGTAATCTAAGCCAGGAGACTGAACAATCTTTGTTTTCTGGGGCCTCATGTATAACGCCGTACGTAGAATTTGCGCTATCACATGACGTAAGCACAAAAGCGGGAATGCGCGTACACAGAGAAAAATCCAGATGCAGAAATCTGTGCATACGCAAACTTCGACATTCTTCCGCTCCATAAAACCTGATCAGTGTGAAAAGTAACGCATGTGCCTGCTGTCCCGCCCAAACACCTCCCAGAATTACGCCTATTTGAATATGTAAATCAATCTAAATAGCCTGTTCTCTGAAAAGGCAATGGAACAATTTCAGCAAGTACTAAGTGGAGACAAAGGAAAAACGTACTATTTTTTTGGTTTAAACAGTGGTGTGAAGAAGAAAAGGAAGCTGATTGAGTGAGAGAGAAACTCTTTACAGTTTACAGTCGCACAGTACCTTGAAATAAAAAAAAGTCACATATCAAAGTCGCCGTGAAAAGGCGAGTCGTAGCCCACCGTCTGAGTGTCGTATGAAAGCTTATTAGGGTACAGAGAAAAAAAAAAAAAATAGGGACACTGGGTTAAAAGCACGAAATGTCAACTTTAATCTCGTACTTTATTTTGTTATTAAAGTAGAACATCATAAACTTAATCTTAAAATCATTTAATTTACTAGTTTCTCAAATCCCATCAAAACTAAAGTACATTAAATGCTTTGTTTTGTATTTGAACTTCTGTGTGTGAATCACTACCTGCTTCTGTTCGTTCTCTTCCTCTGAGAGGGCACATAATCCATTACATTCGTGATATTACAGCTCTCTGAATAATTAAAATACTGAGATATATACGTGATATCATTTTCATGATGATAGGAGTTAAAGCACGTTATTAAACATGGGAACACGGTGGCTCAGTGATTGCTCGACCTTTGATGAAATAATTTATTGCAGCAGTACTGTCTCTTTCAAATGTACTAACCCCTGAGTCCTGCCCTTCCTTTTCTTTCTCCAAGTACCTGACCGGCACACAATCAGCTCTGTAATAAGCCATCTGTAAGTTTAGAGCGTTAATTCTTCAAAACATTTAAGGAACATTAGAATAATTAAACACGCACTACGAAGATATTTCATCTTTCACGCCAGTCCAAGTGAAGCATACAGTGCGAGGCAGGAACAATCCGTGAATGGAGCGCCAGATCCTTGCTAGCGTAGCAACACTGTGTCCTTTAATTATTAACAATATAGATTATTTAAATAAAGTTATTTTATCTGTATAATAAACATGTTTTGCATTTGCATTTCATCCTAAAAATGATAGTCATATGTAAATACGCTCTTTATAAAGTGGCTCAGGTTGCTTGTGAGATATTATAACTGTAGTGCAAGTTTACAATGAGGTGATTGTACTCATAAGTACCAACAGTTCTACAAGAAGCACTTGATGGACTGATTGAGTGCGTTTAGAGCTTTTGGGATGAAACTGTTTCTGAACCGCGAGGTCCACCCAGGAAAGGCTCTGAAGTATTTGTCGTATGAGAGCAGTTCAATAGACAACATGGCTGATTCAGTGTGTGCTTGATGCTGTATACCCGATAATTCTCTTTCCAGTCAGCTGCTCTGAGTGGTGCAGTGAGAGTAATATGGAAAAAGATGATCCGCTGTGGCAACTCCTAACGGGAGGAGCTGAAAGAAGAAGTGAGAGTAACAACGCTAAAGCAGTTATGGTATTTGGAATACTATGGCTGTTCCCTGAACCATTATATTGTTACGAGTTAATTACAATCAGATGCATTACACTAATAAACAATATGTGGTTAGTTTCAGAGTATTTATAAAGCCGCGACAGGAAAATAAAGAGTAACCACACATGAACAGTAGCATTGCTTTGACGCTGGGTGCCGCCAGTCTGCAAAACCGAGCGGAGAACTTGCGTACGACAAGGCATGAGGTACCGTGGAAATGTGCGTGGCTTTACGCCAAGTGTAGGCTTTATACATCGCAATTTGAACGTGGAAACGTTTGTATGCAACATGACTGTTGATACATGAGGCCCCAGATCTTTTTGAGAGTTGCTTTGAGGACCCCATCCCAACTTGCGGTTGACCACCTTAAATACTTTTTCTCATGATTGGACACTCCTGTCTATGAAGTTCAAGGCTTAACAAGCTAATCCAACCAATTTGGTGTTGTAAGTAATCAGCGCTGAGCAGTGACAGGCATTCAAATCAGCACAATGACAAGGGGACCCACATTTGTGCACAGCCAGTTTTTCACATTTGATTTAATTTCATACAACTAAATACTGCGTCAATAAAAATCTTTGTTTGGAAAACACCGCAGTACTCCTAGGAAATGAAAGACGTTCCACTATTATCTTTTTTTGTTGAAAGCAGTGCAGGCTGAGAGGGGTTCCCAAACTTTTTCATACGACCGTATTTGCATACAATGCCTTTTCTGATCCTGATCAGTCACACAATAGAGCATACAGAACAACCATACAGCAATATTTTATTTCTATAGCACATTTTCATACAGATGATGGAGCTCAAAGTGCTTTACAGGATGATGAAAGAGAAAAAAGACAAAATATAAAACACTAGCCAACCCGCGGCGTACCATACACTGCATAATCAGGCCGGTTTTTTAATAATTTTTAAGCACATGGAGAAAATTCACATTTGAAAAATCAGTAATGTAATAAATCAAGAAAAGCAAAATTGTAACAATGCACGGAACGAACCAGGTGCGGAGGGTGGAACGGGAGGAGAGGAGAAGGACATCCACTCGCTCCCTCCGTCAAGCTAGTCTGCTGATTTCTCGCCCGGTATGCACTGCCTGCTCATGTGCCCACCTCCAGCTCGTCACTCGAGTCGTTGTCGTCTTTGTACAGTCCAGATGCAGCTAGTGATGAGTCGTTCTTGGAACGATTCGTTCATTTTGAACGAATCTTTAATGTGATTCGGGGAGAGCGAGTCGTCTCGTGGGAGTGATTCGTTTAGTCGCGCATGCGCATTTGTGCAACTTCCTATAGTTTCTGTATTGGAATTGATTCACTTGTTTCGAGTCTTTGGGTTTTTCAAGTCGTTCGTTCATCACGTGACAGTCCCATACGCTTAACCAACTCAGTCTGAGCCGTAAAGAGAATTGATTAGTTCATCTCTCGAGTCTTGGTTCGAAATCGTTCGTTCATCACGTGACAGCCCCATAAGCTTAACCTATGCAGTCAGAGCCGGAAACAGAATTGAACGAAATGACTCGAAAAATGATTCGTTCATTTTGCTGAACGAGACTCAAAGGTCCGAGTCGGTAAAATGATCCGAACTTCCCATCACTAGATGCAGCTGTGACTCGCGTAGACTTTTCATTGCTCTGTGCGGTTTTGGCTGCCTTTCTATATATAATCCACCAAGACACCCGACCACGGTAGCAGCGAGGTGGGAGGGGGGTGTGAACAAAGTGCAGGAGCATCTAAGAAGACGCATGTTTGTCGCGGATGCGAATTGCTGTATATAGCGTGTAAAACAGTTTGCTATGGTGCACGCGGTCGTGCGTCGTAACCGAAAACTCGTTTTTTAAAGACTGCTCACTTCATTGTGTATACGACTGTAGGTGAATGAAAAGATCCAACTCTGGAGAGGGCAACATACAATACAGCGTTTTACACGCCTGCATACAGCAATTCACATTCGCGACAAATTGTTTTACACGCTGCATACAGCGATTTACATCCGTGACAAACATGCCTCTTCTTAAGATAGTCCTGTCGCGTCCACCCTCGTTCTCGAAGCATACACACCGCTTGGTCGTGTGGTGCCTCTGTGTGAACCGGTCAGGAACATAGAGAAGGTCAGCTACCGAGAGAGAGTCTCGACTGCTGCAGGGCCTGCATTGGTGAAGCAGGTGAGACGGTAATGAAACGGAGGCACAGGGCTTATTGGTTTTTAAAGACTGCTCACTTCATTGTGTTTTAACCTCAGTTGTAAAGGAATATTTTAAGGATCCCATGGGATACCCCTCGCAAACCGTTTTACACGCTGCATATGGCGATTCACCTCCGCGAGAAACACGCCTCTATGAACAGTCAACGTGGCATGTGACCTCTACGACAGACGAATATAAATGACGCCGGTTTTTCTGTGTCGTCGCGTCCGAGTTGGTGGCCGTGGCTCTGTGAGTTGTCGTCTTATCCAATGGTCTTGGAGTTGGTGGGCGTGGCTCACTTGTCGGCGGCTTAGTCAATCCACGCCCCTTCCGGCGTGCTTTCCATGGTTGTCTTGCCTTAGTGAATTATATACAGTATATAGATATTAAACAATACTAATCAACATAGAATAAAAGTAAAGTCCAATGGCCAGGGAGGACAGAAAAAAACCAACTGGACGGCTGGAGAGAAAAACAAAATTGCGTACATACATTCCTTCTGTTTTATATTTTCTAAACTTAAATGCAGTTCTTTGTTCTGATGACGTTTATTCGCTTCAGTCGAGTAAAATGAAGCAAAGTTCCACGTTTCAATTCGCAATAATCACAGTGGCTCGTGGGTAGTTCAGACCTACTCAGTGCAGCCCTCTGCGGTAAAGGACGACACACCCTAGTGAGATTTGTTTTGGGCAGAGGGAGTGAAGCTGCTGAAATTCACCAAAGGATGTCCGCTCAGTAGAGAAGTGAATGCAGGATGTAACAAAAACTTCATGATTAGATGGGACAAAGTGGGGAGAACAAGTGTGACTGATGAAAGTCAAGCCGGTTGAGCATCAGCATTGTGCACACAAGCCCACATGGAGAATGCCTTCATCCGTGAAGACCGAGATCACGTCCACTTTTGCTGGATATTTGGATATCCGTGATGGATCTGCACACGCCATAATGCATGATGACTTGTCGTACCGTAAAGCTTGTGCTAGATACCTACCCAAACGGCTTACTGGCCTGCACATCCATGATGTGAACCTCCCGTTCCATCACATCCCAAAAGGTGCTTCTACTGGATTGAGATCTGCTGGTGACTGTGGAGGCCATTTGACTCCAGTGATCTCCTTGTCATGTTCAAGGAACCAGTGTGAGATGATCTGAGCTTTGTGATATGGTGTGTTATGCTGGAAGTGGCCATCAGAAGATGAGTACATTGCCATCATAAAGGGATGGACATGGTCAGCAACAATACTCAGGTAGGCTGTGGCATTTAAATGATGCTCAGTTGGTACAAAGGGGGCCCAAAGTGTGCCAAGAAAATATCCCCCACACCACCAGCCTGAACTGTTGATCCAAGGCAGGCTGGATCCCTGCTTTCATGCTGCTGACCCTACCATGTTAATGTCGCTGCAGAAACCGAGACTCCTCAGACCAGGCAACGTTTTTCCAGTCTCCTATTGTCCAATTTTGCTGAGCCGTGTTTAATTGTAGCCTCAGTCGCCTGTTCTGAATTGAACCCTGGTGTATACTGATGGCGTCTGCTTTTTCAACAAGACCCTTTCCCTTTTTCAGACCATTCTCTATAACCCCTGGAGATGGCTCTGTGTGTGTGAAAATCCCAGCAGTTTCTGAAATATTCCGACCAGCCCACCTGGCACCAGCAGCCATGCCACATTTAAAGTCACTTCAGTCTCCTTTCTTCCCCATTGTGGTGCTCAGTTTGAATTTCAACAGGTGGTCTTGATGAGGTCTACAGGCCGAAATGTGATTGGCTGATTAGAGATTTGTGTGCCTAATAAAGTGGCCGGTGAGTGTCCATCCATCATCCAACCCGCTATATCCTAACACAGGGTCATGGGGGGTCTGCTGGAGCCAATCCCAGCCAGCACAGGGCGCAAGGCAGGAAACAAACCTCAGGCAGGGCACCAGCCCACCACAGGGCACACACACACACGGGACAATTCCGGATCGCCAATGCACCTAACCTGCATGTCTGTGGACTGTGGGAGGAAACCCACGCAGACACGGGGAGAACATGCAAACTCCACACAATGAGGACCTGGGAAGCGTACCTGGGTCTCCTAACTGCGAGGCAGGCGCCACCGTGCCGCCCGTGAGTGTATATACGCGTATTAATGTTCCTTTTCTTAGTGTAGTGCATATCATATCATATCAGTAGTATAAACGGGGATGTCCCTTTTTTTTCCACACGTCTCGTTTGAATGATTGTTGTTAACACAAGTTTTGAATCCACTTACGAATGATGACAATAAAGTGGCTGCCTACCTTTTGACGATACGTACGAGACAGCAGCCCATCGCAGGTCACAAACGCCCAACTGTGAATATTTTTCCCAGTAACTTTATATGAGGGCAAACTTCCAAGTTGCCTTTTTGTTTTCTTTGTGTTTTTATGAAGGGCCGAGTTTTTCATGCCGCGTGTTTTGAACGTTCCTGATGTGTGCGTTTCCAGTCTCCGAATCTCCTCACGGAGGTCATCACCCGAAGGCCAAAGCCGTACCTTTCAGGGTCGCGTCCCCCAGAGCTCAGAGCTGCTCGCCTTTACTGGCTCTAACAGAAGCTGAAAACTTGTAACGCCGATTATTGCAGCCTTCCCCTTTCTTCACTCTGCATGGCCTCCATTGTTTCAATCCATTTAACTAGGCAGTTTTTCCCACTTGGACTGTGTGATGTTGGCACACAGCTGCCAGCAAGAGGGGGTCTCCTGTGCCAAGTGTACACACGTAGAAGGTGGCACATAATAACCATGCTAGCTCATTAGGCCATTTGGTGGCTTTGCAGGTTGGCCAGTGAGAAATGTGGGCGGGCACAGGGCTACTCGGGCCATAGACTGGCACAGCGCCTGGTCAAAGGTCCGGCCATTGCTGCTCATAGCTACAACACTGACCACTCGCGTGAAGTCTAGTTTTTATATTCTGAAAGTGATTTTCAACGAGATGTTTCAGCATGGCGGCACGGTGGCGCAGTGGTAGCGCTGCTGCCTCGCAGTTAGGAGACCCGGGTTCGCTTCCCGGGTCCTCCCTGCGTGGAGTTTGCATGTTCTCCCCGTGTCTGCGTGGGTTTCCTCCGGGCACTGTGTGATGTTGGCACACAGCTGCCAGCAAGAGGGGGTCTCCTGTGCCAAGTGCACACACGTAGAAGGTGGCACATAATAACCATGCTAGCTCATTAGGCCATTTGGTGGCTTTGCAGGTTGGCCAGTGAGAAATGTGGGCAGGCACAGGGCTACTTGGGCCATAGACTGGCACAGCGCCTGGTCAAAGGTCTGGAGTTTGCATGTTCTCCCCGTGTCTGCGTGGGTTTCCTCCGGGCACTCCGGTTTCCTCCCACAATCCAAAGACATGCAGGTTAGGTGGATTGGCGATTCTAAAATTGGCCCTGGTGTGTGCTTTGTGTGTGGGTGTGTTTGTGTGTGTCCTGCAGTGGGTTGGCACCCTGCCCAGGATTGGTTCCTGCCTTGTGCCCTGTGTTGGCTGGGATTGGCTCCAGCAGACCCCTGTGACCCTGTATTCGGATTCAGCGGGTTGGAAAATGGATGGATGGATGTTTCAGCATTGTAAAACAACACTAATTAGAATCATATCTTCTTACAGTATGTAATACGCTGCCGTGGCTGTCCGTTTGTCTGTCCAGGATTTTAAGTCACCCGTAGCTCACAAACTTGACTATTTATTTCACTATTGACCTGAAATTTGGTACACATATACTACGTGACGTCTACTGTTCACTTTCGGGGTGACGGTTTTTATTACTCTTTTTATTTTATTTTATTGGAGAATCAACTCTTGGCAGCGCACACCATGGCGGCCATGCAGCACATGCATACGGGCGCCGTTCTCATCCCTACCACCTTCACCATCACTTCCTCTACCTCTTCATATCTTAAATCATTCTTGAGGCAGATTGAAGACTTAAGTGAAAAATTAAAGAAAACGTACCAAGTAATTGCAACACAAACACCGACTTAATCAGTTTTAAAGATGCAGACAAAGGAAGAGAAGCAGCGGGCCGCTAGGGTGGAGACAAGAAGAGCTGCTCAGGAAGCAACAAGCGTGTGAACCTCTGAGGAAACGGATGATAAACAGAGACGGAGAAAGAGAAGGAAAACTAGAAGACCTAAAACTTTGCAGACCTTTAAATATCTGGGAGTGCAGCTGGATGACAAATTGGACTGGACTGCCAATACTGATGCTCTATGTAAGAAAGCTCAGAGCAGAATATACTTTCTGAGAAGGTTGGCATCCTTCAACATCTGCAGTAAGATGCTGCAGATGTTCTACCAGACGGTTGTGGCGAGTGCCCTCTTCTATGCGGTGGTGTGCTGGGGTGGCAGCATAAAGATGAAAGACGCCTCACGCCTGGACAAACTTGTTAAGAAGGCAGGCTCCATTGTAGGATTAAAGTTGGACAGTTTAACATCTGTGGCAGAGCGACGGGCACTAAGCAAACTCCTGTCAGTCATGAAGAATCCACTGCATCCACTGAACAGGATCATCTCCAGGCAGAGGAGTAGCTTCAGCGACAGACTGCTATCACCATCCTGCTCCACTGACAGACTGAGGAGATCGTTCCTCCCCCACACTATGCGACTCTTCAATTCCACCCGGGGGAGTAAATGCGAACATTACTCAGTTATTGTCTGCTTTTTTTATTTTTATTTTTTTTTCATTTTTCATTTTTATTACTATTTAATTTAATATTGTTTTTTTGTATCAGTATACTGCTGCTGGATTATGTGAATTTCCCCTTGTGATTAATAAAGTATCTATCTATCTATTATATAGTGCCTTTCATATCTATCTATTATATAGTGCCTTTCATATCTATCTATCTATCATTCTATCTATCTATCTATCTATCTATGTATTATATAGTGCCTTTCATATCTATCTATCTATCTATTATATAGTGCCTTTCATATCTATCTATCTATCTATCTATCTATCTATCTATCTATCTATCTATTTATGTATTATATAGTGCCTTTCATATCTATCTATCTATTATACAGTGCCTTTCATATCTATCTATCTATCTATTATATAGTGCCTTTCATATCTATCTATCTATCTATCTATCTATCTATCTATCTATGTATTATATAGTGCCTTTCATATCTATCTATCTATCTATTATATAGTGCCTTTCATATCTATCTATCTATCTATCTATCTATTATATAGTGCCTTTCATATCTATCTATCTATCTATCTATCTATCTAAGTCGGGAGTATTCCAGCTTATATTTACAAAAGGAGACTCCACACCTGTGGAATTCATGGAAAATCCCCTGGGATTCCAAAGGGCAAACTTTCAGGCAGTGGTCACAACCCTGCAAAGAAAAAGACGCCTTTGACACTAAGGGACACTTTAGCTAAGCAGGATGATAAGAAGATACTGTCAATTTGTAATTATGGCGGTTAAGAATCACTGGAGAGACGGAATAATGGTAGACACGATAATATAGTAATACGCCGATTATCTGTCAGGGTCGGGACTGAGGCCATGACGGATATGAGAAAAGACGGATAACAGAGCAGCTACTTTAAAAATGATATACAGTAGATTAGTTTAGCGAATAGTATTTATTTATTATAAAAAAAACTGCATTAACAAAATAAAACAGTTTTAACAAAATTAATTCATATAATATTGTAACAACCAGCGTAATAAGCAAATGCAATTCAGAGGTACCGGAGTTGTCTACGTTTTACTTGGAGCCTTCACTCCATAACAAATGCTGCCCTGCCTTAGACTCCGTTATCTCCAAAACAAAAAAAGAAAGTTTATCTCCTGCCACTTGCATTCTTTTTTTTTTTTTCTCGTATACATAGTATAGAGAAAGTATAGAAATCATGAAAAAATTCGTCCTCGAGATTTTGATGAATCTTGACCTTCCTGAGTCCGAATATACCATGTTTGTAATTATGACTGGCTGCGTGTAAACACGACAACTCGAAAAAGCTACACCTGCTTTATACCAAAAATAAAGGAATCCTATCAACGGCGCGTTGCACGGCTGCAGTCGGATCTCAATCCAGGTGGTTTGCCGTGTGGTGGGTGCGCCACATAGACATATATAGACAGACGCCGCATTCGCTGTGTTGCCCAGTCGACACGATACGTCAGCACATCCGCCATATTGCGAGTGGCAAAAGTGCCATTTAAACTAATACAGGTTAATGACGTGGAAATCGGGTTTTCTGATGAAAAAAACATCTATCCATCCATTTTCCAACCCACTGAATCCAAACACAGGGTCACGGGGGTCTGCTGGAGCCAATCCCAGCCAACACAGGGCACGAACCAATCCCAGGCAGGGTGCCAACCCACCGCAGGACACATACACCCACGCACCAAGCACACAGTAGGGACAATTTAGAATTGCCAATCCACCATGTCTTTGGACTGTGGGTGGAAAACCACGCAGACACGAGGAGAACATGCAAACTCCACACAGGGAGGACCCGGGAAGTGAACCCGGGTCTCCTAACTGTGAGGCAGCAGTGCTACCACTGTGCCACCGTGCCGCCCATGAAAAAAACAGTAACGTTTAAAACAGTATCGTTTACATACAACAGATTTTGGCGAATTATTTAAATGCAATTATTTATATCCATTTATACACTAATAATGGCAATTATTAAATAATAATAATAATTATTATTATTATTAAATAATTCCCCCCATATAAGTAACATTTCTCGGACCGCCTTCCTCCATCTCCAAAACATTTCTAGACGTCTTGTTCTTACACAACACAGTACTGAAGTATCAGTTAATGCCCGAGTCACCTCACGTATTACTTGTAATGCTATTCTCTCTGTCATCCCACAAAAACGTATCCATCGCTTACAACTTCTTCAAAATTCTGCGGCCAGCATGATAACCTGCTTTTCTAAGTCCTCTAAATCCACTGAACATATCACGCCTACTCTCTCTCAACGTCACTGGCTCCCAGTTCACTACAGAATACAATACTAAATCCCGCTCTGAACATTTAAAGCTCCCTCCCTCTACCTCACTGATCTCCTTCAGACTTACACTCCTCTCGCTCACTCAGATCCTGTAATTTGAGAGTATTCAGTCTGGCAATGTGGTGCAGCCTTAGTTTGGTGAAGACAGACACAACTGAAGACATGAACATTAAATGATGGCTGCCAATTTCAAACTGTGTTTCCTCAATGTGTGCTCCTTGAGTAAAAACACATCATCTGAACCAATCTCAGCCCGAACAAACTGATTGATCAAAGATACACTGACAGCTTGCCCTCATGTCGACTGTCAGATAACACGCTCAGCTACTTTGACCACCTTGAATGGACCCTCAGAAGGAATCATCAAACCTCCTCTGTTTTTTAATGCGAGCGAGCGGTAGCTTTGATCATATGATGCCGGTACAGCATCTGTTCCCAAACTATCACAGGACAGCTTTCTCAAAATCCTGTCTAAGGGCTACCTGACCTCCCACTGCTTCCTGAGGTGGATTTCTTCGGGAAACCTTCAAAGTCTGAGAAATGTTAACAGCTAACAACAATCTACATAGTTAGTGACTAAATACATTTTGTCAAAACGTTGTTTGGAGGCTAACTTGAGCACATAAATGCATAGCTTTGCTAGCCCGGCGTTTATAAAGTGGGAATTTCTAATGGCCAAATATAACCAAAACAATTGTTCAGCCTTACCTATGAAATGTAATCCCCTGGGATCTGGTTTGGAGTGTGCAGCGGTTTGCACAATCCCAAGCAGCACATGCGTGAGGCATCTTAATCCATTACTGTACTTCATTCCACAGCAGTGCCACTCGCAATATGGCGGCGACGTTGACGTACGATGCTGCTGGTCATGCGGCGTCTATTCTATATCTATGGGTGCGGCAACGTGCTGTAATCAGCGCATGCTCCCAACCTCACCATCCCTCTCTCTCTCTCTCTTTATCAACTTCTGGGCCACTTCCGAACACATGTCAATTTTTTTCATGTAAACTACGGCTATAAATAAAGATTTATGATTAAAAACTTGTGTGCATATTAGAAATGACGAAAAATAAATAGATATGAAAGTTGAGAAAAATCGCGCAACTGGAAGTTGTACCTTAACTGAATACTTTCGCGAATTTTTAAGTAAACTATGGTTATAATTACAGATTGATGATTCAAATTTTGTGTAGATATTTATAATGATAAAAAGCAAACAGATATGAAATTTGAGAAAAAATAAATTTTATTTAAACAACCATCCAAATTTTTGTATCATGTAAAAATAACACGGTGGCGCAGTGGTAGCGCTGCTGCCTCGCAGCTAGGAGACCCGTCTGGGTTCACTTCCCGGGTCTTCCCTGCGTGGAGTTTGCATGATCGCCCCGTGTCTGCGTGGGTTTCCTCTCAGAGACATGCAGGTTAAATGGATTGGGTGCTAAATTGGCCCTAGTGTGTGCGCTGTAATGTATGTGCCTGTGTTCATTCTTTGATGGACTGGAACTCAGTCCAGTGATTCATTCCTGACTGGCACTTTTGTATTTTTAATTACCAAGTATAATCAATAAATAGTTTCAAGATGGCTTTTTAAAATGCCACTTTGTTAATTACTATTATAAGTTTTTGTAAATCAATAAACTTCGCTGCTTTAGACCGTTACATCTAGTGATGTTTTTGTTGAATAAATGATTTAAAAGACCAATTTTTCTTGTGTTTTATTGAAGCAGATCACCTTTACCGACTCTTTGTGAAGAACTACTGCATGCCTGTTAAAAGTGTTGAAAAAGTCAAACTTTTCCACGATTGTGTATCGAATCATAAAGTTTTGCCTGCTGTTCTTGTATCTGTAATTCGTAACCGCCATCCTATGCTTGTGGGGACTGAAAGGGCTTGATAAACCCGCTGACCATGGCAGATTATTTGTGCCGAAATGAGAATTCAATCAAAGTGTTAACTACATTGCAGTGCAATTCCATACGCACGTGGTGCATTTCAGTTCGGCACAATTTGATCGTGTTATATTCAACCAAATGATAGTTTGATCTTTATCATAGCGCACAATTTTCGTGTCATTTTAAAACGCAAAACAAAAAGCATTGTGCATTGACACAGATAATCTTCCATAGCCGTGTATGCCCCCATTTTCTGACAGACTAATCGATTCAAAAACCGTATATACGCTGCCTAAGGTACATTGCAAGTTCTATTTTCTAAACCGTGGCGGTGTGACTAGAGGTCTTCTCTGTCCGAGACCTGAAGCCAAGTGTGCCAGCGCGAGCAATTTTTTCATTGGTTGTCATCATCTTGCAGGACTTTGACGTCACCGGAAGGCCATGCGCTGAAAGGTCAACGTGTTGTGAGGAAGATGGCGGCCTCCTTGTGGCACTGCGCGCAGGTGACTTGATTTATCTATTAGTTTTTTTTCTGTCCCTCTTTCTCTCTCAGTCCGCGTAATGATCCAGTGATGTTTTAAGGAGTTCATGTTTTAAATGGTTTATTTCAATTCAATTGTTCCGTAAAACAACCGGGCTGCTTCGGATACGTGTCCGTGCCGGCGGAGAACGAACAATCGGCCTGGAGAGGTGAAGCAGGCGGAGATAAGAATTGGGGAAGGAGGAGAGCGCCAGAGAATAGCGGGGTTAATGGACGGAGAGAGACAGGAACGAGCGCGCATCGATAGCGGGTGAAAGGGGCAGCGATTGCACCGATTGGCAGAGGCAGCGGGACGCCAGTAAAGGAGGGTGACCGGACTTGATGCAGTCATTGCTAGAAGACGCTGAGAGGTTTGTTCAGAGAGAAGTGACAATGGCCGTTTGACCGTAAGGGTGACAGAGCCGAGTTACTACGGAACCCGACAACCAAAGTACGGAAGTTCTGAATTGGCGTAAGGCGCCTACCGTCGGGGCGTTCATAACAAATGTAATGATTGACTTCATGAGGTACACAAGTACATGACAAGCAAGAATAGTTGTCGGATAAATGAAATGCTAAAATGTACGTTCCAGTTGAAAAGGTAAAATATCCTCGATTGTAATGGAGATTTTAAAAGATTTCGCCCACTGGTAGAGGTCCATAGAGGGGATAGATCACATCCAACTTCATATTCGGAATCGCTGACCTTGAAAAAGTCTAAACCAGATGTTCACAAAGTCGGTTCCGGGGGGCCCATTGTGGCTTCAAGTTTTTGTTTCAACCAAATTCATAATCTGTGACAACTGATAACACAGCTCAATTAATTAGCTGGTATTTTTTCTCTTCTCTTATTCTACATTATGAAAGCCCAGCAGCATGATTTTTACATTTATAAGACGTTTAGAAATACTTCAGTTTTTTTGCTATAGATTTAAATGCTTAACTCACTTTTGTTGCTTTCATTATATTTTGCCCTTTCTCTGTGCAGTTTGCCCCCTTTGTTATTAATGACAGTTAAAAATGAGCAGAGCAGACACCCGGGCAAACAATATTGAATCGTGAAAGGCTACAACTACTGCAGCATCAGACCTACTAATTAGAAAACAATGAATTAATTAAACAATTAGAGCACCTGGAAAAACAGAAGGAACAGCAAGATGAAAATATTGTTAAAAAGAAAATCTATTATTCCCATATAACTGCTTAGTACATTTTAATATATATATATATATATTACCAAACTTAGTTTTCTAATATCTACATTGTTCCCAAAACACAGAATCTGGGCAGTAACAGTTCACTTAATTAACCCAATTGCTTGGAACAAAACCCTGCAGCCACAGGGGGTCCCCGGGACTGACACTGAGAACCCCTGCTCTGAACCAGAGGTCTCTAACTCCTGGAGTGCTACTGTGGCTGCCGGCTTTCATTCAAACCCTTTATTTAATTAGTGGTCTGTTTTTGCTGCTAGTTAACTTATAGTCATTTCATTTTAATTGTTCATTTTAAAGTTCTTCTGCTGGGGGTGGGATCGGTGGCCCTGAGGCTAGGGATTTGTGCCGGTTCGGTTCCTCACATTCACTGGGTTGATTACCTAACTTAGGGGCCTCCAGGCCTCGGGTTTGGGGGCCACACCAACACCTCGCCTCGTTCTGCACCTTACCTTCACAAATTGACTCATCTATACTAATAAAAGGCGAAGCCCTCACTGGCTGACTCACTGACTCACTCATCACTAATTCTCCAACTTCCCGTGTAGGTAGAAGGCTGAAATTTGGCAGGCTCATTCCTTACAGTTTACTTACAAAAGTTGGGCAGGTTTCATTTAGAAATTCTATGCGTAACGGTCATAAGTGGAACCTACTTACGTACATATATACGGCCATAGCCTGCAGCTCGGTCACCGTGTGAGGCGGAGTTGCATCCCGCGTCATCACACCTCCCACGTAATTGAGTGCCTGCCCTTATAAGGTAAATATTCGCGGGTGAAGGACTGTGCTTAGCATATTCATAAGCACAGCTACTGCGGAAACCCTCTGACGCTAAACAATGCTTTGTACACATATCAATAAGAAAGCAAGGTGTAAAGCTTAAGTTTAAATTACGTTCATAGACACGCTGCCGCTAAATATTCGCGGGCAAATCTACAACTTAACATCGGGAATGCCTGTTAAACATCTTAGATTCACGAGTAGTGATTTGGGTAGTGATCACTTCGATGAATGAAACCTGTTCAAAAAACGCATTACAGAATTGAGAAGGCAGCAAAAGAATATAAAGCGAGTGACGCATACAAGCATATTCATAAGTGCAGCTACTGCGGAAACAAAGCACGGTGTAAACCTTAAGTTTAAATTACGTTCATGGACAGGCTTCCACTGGCATTTGTGATGCCTAAGACGAATACGATATTAATTTAATGAGAAGACACAGGGTATAAATGAGACTTTTGATCACTTTGTAACAGAGTTAAAATTGCTGGTGAAGGACTGTGCTTATGCAAACGAATAGGAAGGCAGGGTGTAAAGCTTAAGTTTAAATTAGGTTCATAGGCACACTGCCGCTGGTGTTTGTTATGCCTAAGACGAATACGATATTCGCGAGATACAACTTTTAAGTGCCGGGTCTGAGCTAACATTAAATAAAGCCGTGGACATTGCGAGATCGCATGAGATAGCACAAGCACAGCTCAGAAGCTTTGATGCATGTACTCCGAGCGGCTCACGTGAACTGACTTTGCAGGACTGGGAAATGTTAAATTAAGTTCATAGACACGCTGCCGCTAAATATTCACAGGCAAATCCACAACTTAATACCGGCAATGCCTGTTAAACATCTTAGATTCACGAGTAGTGATTTGGGTAGTGAACACTTCGATGAATGAAACCTGTTATCTTTATGACGGTTGACAAACACGGAATGTAAACTTGAACACAACACGTCCTCTAAATACGAACCTGATTGAAAGAAATAATGATAATCAAATCCTTGATGACAGCAACACTCATAACAGTCACAAAACAATTACATTGACAATCATGTTACGTTATTTTTAAATGTTCTTCTTTAACACATCACTTCTCCGCTACGAAGCGCGGGTATTTTGCTAGTAGCAAATATAAAATGCAGATCACTGTGTGGGACCTTGTGCTTGAAACATTCATTTCAATTTTACGAATGTAACAATATGTTGTGGGCCATGCAAATGCACATTGTGAATTACCAATCTGGATTTTGGGCCAGACATTTGATATCTGCAGTGCTGCCTGAAAGACAACGAGCTGCAGACATAAATGGTGCGTATGAGGAAAAATGTTGCGTACGTCCGTTTCCACGCTCACTCCAAGATGTATAAAAACTAAACTTTGCTGAAAAGAGAGCACGCATTTTCATTGCAGCCTCACACCTTGCGTACGCACGTTTCTGCTCGGTTTTGTAAACCGGTGGCACCCAGCCTCAAGCGCTGCTACCATTTCTGTGTGCTTTCAGTTTCTTTTTTTTCCAGATTCGCATCAATGACACAGGTTTTATCAAATACACCAAAATTAATTGCATATCCTTTGCAAATTTAATTTTGTAACAATATAATGGTGCATGGAATGGCCAAACTATTCCAGCTGCTTTAGTGCTGCTAGAAGACATCGCAAATGGAAGAATTAGAAGAGAGCGCGTATTTCAAGATGATGATGATGACTGGCTTCTAAGTTGTTTTCCATTTCCCAGTCCTCTTCTCTTGGCACTGTGTGCTGAACTGGCGCCGGCTTTACAAAGGCAGACTTTGAGGAATTGTGCTCTACCTGCTCCTTTGCAATTTCTGACCACTCTCGCGTTTTTAGCCACAGGAGCTTTTCAACATGAACTGGCTGACCGATCGGGTATTTCACAAACATCGCTTGAGTCGCGCCATGCCAGCTGTATGGGATGGTATTATCCGCTTGTCATCCAGATATCTAAGATTTCCTTACACTGTGGTTGAGCTCGGAAACATTAAAGTGTAATTCACAGCAATGTCCGGTTTTCCAAATGTAATCAGAGAGTCAACTGCACGCACATTGCTATTGCAATTTAGCTGGACAAGTTGCATCAGTTAAGGATGAATTGGCAAAATAATTAGCTTCTATTGCATCATCTATAGCAGAGAGAGAGGCTGAGGGCATGCACCAATAGGACGTTGCTGCACCCACCACATGATGAACCACCTGGATTGGAACCCGAGTGCAGAGGGTGACCCCTCAGCACCACACTGAAACAGTGTGAGGTTTTTCTATGGTGACTGGAGTGCCAGTCTTGCCACCAGCCCTAAGTTTTCCCTGTAAGTTGGAGGACCTGCCTGCAGTTTAGCGTCATACCCAGGACAAACCAATTGCAGGTTAAGGGCCTTGCTCAACGACCCAACGGTCCTATGAATTGGCAGCTCCGCACACTCACAGGTGCTTTTTCCAACTAGTGCGGCAAAAGGCGAGCAGTCCTTTAAAGATGGCGAGTCACCTCATAGAGCTGTGAAATGATCCATTGTGGCGCTTGGTGCAGATACTGCACTATAAAGGCACCTTCAGAGAATGAATTTGCTTATGTAAATAAAAAGCATTTCCGCTCTATTAATGTGCTGCTCTATAGTGCACAGAACGTGCCGCATTGTGCCAACAACAACAACATTTATTTATAGAGCAAGTTTTCATACAAATAATGTAGCTCAAAGTGCTTTATAATGTGGCAAACAATCGCGTCATGCCCGTACCTGAAGAGATGCGGCATCATGAACCTGATCCACCAAATGATCATCCAAATCGGACAGCGTTACAACTTTGTTTGAGTGTAATTAACAGAATGTAAAAACAGGTAATCAGTTGCAGCAGTTATTTTTTTAACCAATTCATTTAATTTGCGGTCATTATCACATATTCTTTAGATCATTAGGCCACATCTCTGATAGCAGAGGTGTCCAAACTATGGCCCGTGGTCCATGTTTAACTGGCCCACAGCAGATTCTAAAAATATAATGAAATATGGCCCACACCGAAACTCGTTCTTAACTGTATTGTACTACTTAGATTTAACATACGGCGGGGCTACTGTCTTGATCAAGGCAGCGTCTTCACAAACAAGCGCAACCAAAGAACAATTTTGCTACGGGTGACCAAAAATGGCCAAAGAAACACACAATAGCAAGTGAATGCAGGTGGGAAAATGAATATTTCTTCCTAGAAGTCAAGGGCAAGTGTGTCTGTTTGATTTGCAATGAAACTATTGCAGTGGTGAAAGAGTATAATGTGCATCGACACTACGAAACCAAACATCCGACCTACACGTCCCACACTGGTGCCGAGCGAGAACAGAAAGTTAAGCAAATGGCAGCTAGTCTGCTAGCTCAACAACAGGATTTTTTCCGTGCTAATAAAACACAAGAACATGCCACATTAGCCAATTATGAAGTAGCGCAACTCCCTGCCCGTCACAGATGGTGACTTCATAAAACAGCGCCTCACTAAAGTCGCAGGAATAATGTGCCCGGAGAAAATGCAGGAATTCAACAACATTAGTTTGTCCAGAAACGCAGTTATTTGACAAACTGAAGATTTGTCAGCTGAACTAACTTACAACGTCAAGTGTCAGATAAAACTTGTGCTTTTGATTTTTACTCGATTGCATGTGATGAGAGCACTTTGTAATACAATAAATGAAAACCCATTAATCGAGAGCTGTGATGCTGTTTTTTATTTAAGCATATTCAATTATGAAGCATAATTTACCGATAGGCACGGTGGCGCAGTGGGTAGCGCTGTTGCCTTGCAGTTAGGAGACCCAGGTTTGCTTCCCGGGTCCTCCCTGCATGGAGTTTGCATGTTCTCCCCGTGTCTGTGTGTGTTTCCACCCACAGTCCAAAGACATGCAGGTTAGGTGCATTGGCGATTCTAAATTGTCCTTAGTGTTTGCTTGGTGTGTGGGTGTGTGTGTGCTCTGTGGTGGGCTGGCACCCTGCCTGGGGTTTATTTCCTGCCTGTGTTGGCTCCAGCAGACCCCCATGACCCTGTAGTTAGGATATAGTGGTTTGGATTATAGCTGGAATTTACCGATATTTGATTAAATTTGCTAGCTTAATACACAGGAGGTGAGGCAATAGACCTCACCCCTAGTGGGTGGCCCAGTGCTTTGTCTATTTCTCTGTATGTGGCCCCCAGTGAAAAAAGTTTGGACACCCCTGTCTTACAGCATCCCCTGTTGCATTTTGTGACTCCAGAATAGCGTCTGTCAGCACATAGCCAGATGGTCGTCCAGTGGTTTTTGAGACAGAGGTGTGTGTGTGTGTGTGTGTCCGGCCAGCACCAGAAGATGTGTAGGGCACAGCAACACCATCAGTGCACAGGGGTCAGCTTTTGTAATATTGTCTGAAACAGAATAAGCAGATGGTGGGCTGCGACTCACCTTTTTACATCGACTTTGATATCTGACCGCTTCTTTTTTATATTTTCGGCACTGTGCGACTTTCAGAACTTGAACGTTCGAGTGTCTCTGCCACACTGTATCACTCCTATACTACTGTTTAAACCAACAAATAGTACGTTTTTCCTTGCCTCCACTTAGCATTTGCTGAAATTCTTTTTTCCACATGCTTTTGCTATTGTCTTTTAACAACACACTCAATGGAACGGGCTCTTTATATTGATTTGCATATTCAAATGTACAAAATGCTGAGAGGAGTCGGGTTTGGGCCGTAGGTGCGTGGACGTGTGTTAAATTTCACATTCATTTGGGTTTATAAAGGGGAAGTGAGTGGAACTTGGCATATGCACAGTTTTATGCATCAGGATTTTTTGAGCGTACGCACGTTTCCATTTTTCTCTGTATGCCATGTTTTAGTATGAATTCTATGCATGGCGTTATACATGAGGCCCCAAGTGATGTCAGTCAGTTGCAAAAAACAAAATATAAGCACGAAGGTCAATTCCACCAGTCCGCACATTGGCGTAGTGCTGTTTAGCCAACAAACCCACAACATCCACAGAACTTTGGGTGAATGGACAACACAAAATACCACATCAGCATATTCTATGGGCCAATTTTCATAAGATTTTTATACTGGTGTTCTTTGTAGCAAACTTCTTTATGATTCCTTTTAAATCCAGCTCTTGAAGGATATCATTTTTAAAAAGTATCAGCGTTAGACTGTTGCCTTTCTCCTCTGACACCGTAAACCTCAGCCTATTTTACGTCAAAGACAACTTTGACAAAGTGCCATCCACACTGGCCTTGGTGGCAGGTAATTGGGGAGGGGCTGGGATTAAAAATTGGCCCTGTACTGGCACACCACAGTCTGTCACACACCAACAATTAATATTCCCCATTATTTGCATGCACCCATAATAATTTATAAGTAGTGTAGGGCACTGGTTCTTAGGTTCAGTCTCAAACCCACAATCCCATACCTGCATTAGTAACCACTTATTCACAGAAACCTGGGTTTTAAAATGCCATTTAAAGCCTTATTCTGATTAGAGAAACCATACATTTCTCTGCGAGCAACGTGGTGATGTGACCATGTAAACCCTTAACCGGGTTACACTTAAAGATTTTGTAGATTTCATAAGATCCTCCAGTTAGCTGTGAGCCACCCTGTCTCACTGAGATTGCACAGATGGTGAACCAGCGTAGGGTAGGGAAGGCTGCAGGAACCTGTGGTATTCGGGCTGAACTTTTCCAGGCTGTTGGTAAGGCTGTCCTCCTGGTGTTGCAAGCAATCTTTGCTTTCATTTGGGGGACGGGTGCCATCTCAACTGACTGGAAACTGGACTTGTCATCCCTATCTGGAAAGGTAAGGGTGATCGCCTGGATTGTGGCAACTATAGGGGGATAACACTGCTTTCGGTGCTGGGTAAGGTCCTTGCTAGGGTCGTCCTCAATAGGATCCGTGAACACTTTCTCACCTACCAGTAACCAGAGCAATCTGGTTTTACGCCTAAGAAGTCTACCATCAACCGCATCCTGGCACTGAGGGTTCTCATGATGCGCAAAACATGAATATCAGCAGAGTTTCTTTGCAGCCTTTGTTGATTTTTGTAAAGCATTTGACTCAGTTGATCGAGCTGCCCTCTGGGATATCCTGAGCCTTTGCCAGCATCCCCTAAAGTTTGCTGGATATCATGGCCGGCCTGTACACTGGTACTGTGAGTGCTTTGCAGAGCGGAGGCTGAACCTCTGTGTTCTTCCCCGTTGATTCAGGGATTTGTCAGTGGTGTGTTCTGCTCCTACTCTGTTCAATGCCTGCATGGACTGGGTGTTGGGTGGGTCGTGGGGTACAGCGCCTGTGGGGCATCTGTTGGTGAAGAAAGATTCACGGATCTTGACTTTGCTGACGATGCTGTGATCATTACAGATTCAATGGAGGCTCTGATCGTGGCTCTTAAAAGAATGAGCGAGGAGTCCGAGTGTCCTGATAAAAACCAACATCCAGGGGCCTCATGTGTAAACGGTACATACACACATAAATGTTGTGTACAAATGTTTCCACGCTCAGTTCGCGATGTATAAAACCTAAACTTGGCGTAAAGCCACACACATTTCCACAGTAGCTCATACCCTGGCGTACGCAAGTTCTGTGCTCGGTTTTGCAGACTGGCGGCATCCAACGTCAAAGCAGTGCTACTGTTCCAGTGTGGTTTCCCTTTCTTTTTTAGATCCACATCCCTGACGTGGCTTTATAATTACACTGGAATTAACCGCATATTGTTTATTAGTTTAATGCATCTGATTGTAATTGACTTGTAATAATATAATGGTCCACGGAATGGCCAAACTATTGTAAATACCACAGCTGCTTTAGCGTTACTCTCACTGCACCTTCTTCTTTCAGCTGCTCCCGTTAGGAGTTGCCACAGCAGATCATCTTTTTCCATATTACTCTTACTGCACCACTCGTAGTATATATATCACTGTATATGAGTGTAAATCACAGCTCTACAGCAGCTGACTGCAAAGAGAATTATTGGTATACAGCATCAAGCACACGCTGCCTCAGCCATGCTGTCTATTGAACTGCTCTCAAACGGCAACCGCTTCAGAGCCTTTCCTTGCGGTTCAGAAAGAGTTTCATCCCAAGAACTGTAAACGCAGTGAATCAGTCCATCAAGTGCTTCTTGTAGAACACTTTGTACTTATAAGTACAATTACCTCACTGTAAACTTGCGATACAGTTATAATATTGCACAACCTGAGCCACTTTATAAAGAGCGTATATACATATGGTGACGATATCATTTTTAAGATGAAATGCAGCAATTTATGTTTATTATATTATACAGATAAAATTGTAATTTAATTTAAATAATCTATATTGTTAATAATTAAGCATGTGAGGACACGGTGCCCCAGCGCTAGCGAGGAGCTTGCGCTCCGTTTACAGATTATTCCTACCTCGCGCTGTATTCTTGCTGAGGCTGGCGCAACACTGGAAGGATAGAGGGATAGAATAATTAAACACGTACTGCGAAGATATTTCAGTGTTCCTTAAAAGTTTTGAAGAATCGGCGTTCTAAGCTTACAGATGGCTTAAAGTCTATTACAGAGCTGATTGTGTGCCGGTTGGGTATTTGGGGATTATTGGGTATATTAAGGAAGGACAGGAATTGGAGGTTAGTACATTTGAAAGAGACAGTACTGCTACAATAAATTATTTCATCGAAGTTCGTGCACCGTGCAGCAAGCATCTTGCATGAGACATGAACAGTCACTGTGCCACCGTGTTCCCATGTTTAATATTATACTTTAACTCCTGTCATCATGAAAATGATATCGCATATATATCTCAGTATTTTAATTATTCAGAGAGCTGTAATATCACTAATGTAATGGTTTCTGTGTCCTGTCAGAGGAAGAGAAAGCCCTTTTAAGAGGCACGTAGTGATTCACACACACAGAGCACATAGAAGAACAAATACAAAACAAATCATTTAACGTGCTACTTTAGTTACGATGGGATTTGAGAAACTAGTAAATTAAATGATTTTAAGATGAAGTTTATGATGTTTTAGTTTAATGACAAAATAAACTACATGATTCAAGTGGAAATTTTGAGATTGAAGTTAACATTTCGTGCTTTTTTCTCGCTGTGTTCCTATTTTTCTTTCCTCTGTACCCTAGTAAGCTTTCATTGGACACTGAGATGGTGGGCTATGACTCACCTTTTCATGCTGACTTTGATATCTGACAACTTTTTTTTTATTTCGGGCACTGTGCGACTTTATGAACTTCAGCTTTTGAGTTTCTCCGACACTCTGTCACTTGATCAACTTCCTTTTGCTGTTCATACCACTGTTTAAACCAACAAATAGTACGTTTTTCTTTGCCTCCACTTGGTATTCGCTGAAATTCTTCTATTTCCCCCCGTGCTTTTGCCATTGCCTTTTCACAGAACACTGAGCTTAAGGGCTATTTATGTTGATTTGCATATTCAAAGAGGCGTAATTCTGGGAGAAGTTTGGGAGTGGCAGCAGGCGCATGCACGTGCGTTACTTTTCACGCTGACTGGGATTTATGTAGTGGAAGAACGTGGAAATTGGCAAATGCACATGTTTCTAAACCAATCCAGCGCTTCATGAAGGCGAAGCTCAGAGTAGGGGCGGTGATATAAACAGCAAACGGTGATGGTGAGCTTGTTAACCTGGTCTGACAGACAGCAAGTTTTTGTTTGTGATGGACCGTCTACACTCGAGAAGACTTCTTGAAAAAAAACGCCATTAGACATATAAATGTGTGTCGCCCCTGCACATTTTAAGCCTGAAGCAGTGGAAGAAACCTTCCTGTAGAATTAGATGATACGTTGCCTTTTGACAGTATTACTGGTCGAGTCGTAAATGGGAATGAGATGTTGCAGCAGGTGCTGTGTGCGCTCTCTATTGTTAAGACGATAGTGTAGAAGTCGACGCGGGTTTGAAAGAACTGGCAGCTGCAGTATATTCATGAAAACGTGAACTTCAAAATAAGCAATTGAAGTAAGCAGTGTGTCACACTGTAGCAAAAGGACTGCCATTAAGAGATCTGATAATGAAGAGCCACAGGAGATGCAGATTTCAGTACTAGAATCAGAATCAGAAAACTTTATTAATCCTGAAGGAAATTACTTATGTTACAACCTAACAACAGACAAGGGACATGTTGCACTAAGAGCAGGTATAAATTAATCATGTAAATATAAATAATAAAGTATAAGAAATGTAAGTATCAAACTAGAGTGCAGAGTGTTGCACCTTAAGTTAACATTGCACATTCTGAGAACAAATAAGTTTATTCTCATGTGAAGAGAAGACAATTTATTGCACAAGAACAAGTCTGCCGTACCACACCAGTAAAATCAGGGAGAAGGCTGCACAGCATTCACCTTTTGCCTGCACGTCTAAACAAATAATTTAACATTACTGTCTAATTAGAAATGGAATCATGCCATGACAGAACAGGAGCAGCGGTTTAACACGTTGTATACCAAATCATATAGGTATAGACACATGGAGTGAGAACCATACACACACAGCATAAGGTACCAGGTGGCAAGTTAGACAGTAGAACTTTGAGAACCTTCAAAATGCAACTTGATGTTATTTTGGAAGAATTAAATGGATAGGACTGGCAAGCTTTGTTGGGCTGAATGGCCTGTTCTCGTCTCGTTTGTTGAAATGTCGAAACATTCAGCCCAGTGTACACACCATGTTGCTATACCGCTTGGTAACTTAATCCATGTTTCTGTGGTTCTCTGTGTGAAGAGAAACATCTTAATGTTTGTGCAAAATTTACCCCATGTCACCATGTTCTTGTCCCCACTGTGCTTATTCCTTTCAAAATTTTAAATACTTCGGTCAGGTCTCCTCTTAATCTCGTTTTGCTTAAACCGAAACGGCTCAGCTCTTTAAATCATCCCCTGTAGTCCTGGAATCAGCCCTGTTGCTCTTCTCTGGATTATTTCCAGCACCCGTTAAGTCCTTTTTGTAGCCTGGAGACCAAAACTGCACACAGGACTCCAGATGAGGCCTCACTAGTGTGTTATAAATCTTGAGCAGAACCTCCTGTGACTTGTACTCCACCGATCAAGGCGCTATATAATTGAACATGCTGTTAACCTTCTTAATGAATTCTGAACACTCTCTGGAAGTTGGAAATGACATGTCCTTCACTACTCCTAAATCCTCCTTCATAAGATGGACTTTCAATTTTCAGACCCCAATTGTGTATTCAAACCTCACATTTTTACTTCACATTTACTGACATTAAATTTCATCTGCCCAAGCGTGTCTGCTGTCCAAGTCCCTCTGTGATTCTTAATTATCTGCCAGTCCACCTAGCTTGGTATCATCTGCAAACTTAACCAGCTTGATATTTAGTTTCCTTTCCAAATCCTGTATGCATCAGATTATAGTGTACCTGCTCTGGATACTCCAGTCAGCCTTCTTACACCTCAGCTGTCATGTTCTTTAGGTTGTGTCATTGCTGTTGCTATCTACCAATCAGAGTGCCTGGTGCTTCCATTATACCACTCGGTGAATTGCTCCTTTGGCAAGCCCTTTTATCATGTGAGCTCACTGCTGATATCATAAAAGAAGGGTTTGCCATCAAAACCCTCTTAATCATTATTCAGTTTCCAACATTTTTTCAAGAAAGGATTTATCATGCTGCCCCTGTTGATCTGTTTTGTATGTTCATTTTTTTAGTACTGGGATATTCTTAGTAATTGTGTTCTGGACCAACATAATCACTAAACAGACACACTTTTTTGTTGACATAAAAGTACCAGAGAGTACAGCAGGGCCGTGGGATGTCCAGTTAGTAAAATGTTTTGTAGAGAGAGAATTTTGCTGCGACTAAACTGTTGGTTTTCGCCTATGGTTTGAATGTGCTGTATGATGGGGCCTTTCAGAGAAACACAATCTTCTGAACTGGTTTTTCTTTCCTTTTGTCAGCTGTGTGCTGCGCGGCCTCTGCGGTTATTGTCATCTCGCTGCTACGGCTACAGCTTTAACCAAGTCCATGCACAGCGGATACCCTGGAGACCCACAGCAGTACTGCAGGTATGGATTTAGCTTATTTCTGTTTGGCTAAGTTTAGAAATCTTTATGTCTTTTAATTCTTATCTAACAATTTTGAAATAAACTAAAGGTTTTCATATAATCTTAATCAAGTATGTAAATATAACTAAAAAAGCTAGATATTTTAAGGGTGAACAGTTTATTTCTACTATCAGCTTTCAGACTGTTTTTATTAGATGTACTCATTATAACCCTAACACTGGACGGTCTACCCCTCCCTCAACCCTTAGCTTAACCTCCATTGACAAGGCAGCTTTTATTACAGTAAGTGCCTAATCTTAAAATACTGACAATGGCAGCCTTAATGTTAAATTATTCTTTTCTTGTATTTTAGATGGTCAACCCCTCCCTCCCTTAACCCTTAGCTTAACCTCCATTGACAAGGCAGCTTTTGTTACAGTAAATGCCTAATCTTAAAATACTTACAATTGCAGCCCTAATGTTACAATCCCCCCTTTTCTCCTGCTTTTCAACATACTGTTTATAACCCTAATTTAACAGGATTATAGTCCTCCGGGTTTAAGGATTAACCCTATAGGACTATATAGGTATGGACTAGTTTTTAATTCATTAATTATTTTGAAATACCTTTTAAATAATACCTTTTTTAATATCTATTTAAATTAGTTTTAAAGGTCTTTTAAGGTTTAAGAATGGGTGGGTTATTAGGTCTATTTTAAGGGGTGGGTATATTACGATATGTTATCGCCTGCTTTTAGACTTCTTTATTTACTTTTTTTGGACTCTTTTGTAAACCTATTTATATCTTTAGTACAGGGATACTTTTTAGGGGGGAATTATATTAATATTTGGGGGGAGCGGTTGGAATAGTTGTGAAATGTTTCTAATTAAAAATTATTTTACGGGAGGAGTATGCCAGCGCCTTTGTCCTGAGGTACAATCATCCTCCACTAACCCTAACACTGGTACCTGGCAGATTCTCCACATGGTCTCCCTGAAGGTCGATACGCTTCTTGTATTGTTTCACTAACTTCATTCCTGGGATGAAGAAACGTTTTGACTGCTCCAAAATCCAGATCTGCATCGCTTCCTTAACCTCATCATCAGGGGTGAACCTATTACCCCAAAAAGCCTCTTTAACTCTTTTAGGGTTTTTTTTGTTTTTGTTTCTTTTCTTCCAGGGCTGAATATTTTTCCAAAAACTTTGTTTTTTAAAAAGAACACAAAGCAATGGTTTAACACATCAAATCAATAAAAAAAATATATATATTTTTGACAAAAGTTACTGTCTTGCATGTTGTATGAGCCTGCATACCATGTGATTTCATACTGTATACATATCACACACATGTTACAAAGCAAAGTCCTACAAAGTATGATAATACCACAGAGCCCTTCATCTCGTCTTTTATTGTGGGTTTCCACTTCGAAAACCGAGAATGTGGTGCAAGTGCACCCCACCATTCAAAAGATTGCTCCGTATACCTGTTTGCCTCGTCCGACGGTAGCGGAAAGGCAGCCTCAGGAAACAACAGCCTGAAGTAGTCCAGCGGCTGGTAATCTGTCATGTCCAACAGCAAGCCATGCCGTCTTGTAAAGTCCGGTAGTCAGGTTGGCTCTCATGGATTGATGTCTGGGTATTCCACGCAGGCGAACGCGCTTAGCTGGCAGCTGATCACTCCCAACAAAATCAGACTCCTGAAAATTCAGAGTCCGACTCGGCGATAATGCGCAAATTGTTGTCTGCGGAGTATTTTGTTTTCTGCACTCGCTTCGCTCCCTTGAGAGATGTCGATGCCATCTTGCCTTAGTTTAGGTTTCATAACTCACGCACATGCAAGTATTAGATGCCGAGTGAACAAGTCTAACGTTCCTCCAAGCAAAGAGGGAATATTTTTAACATAACTGTGAGTTTTGTCGCAGTTTACAGCTGATTATCACCCTCTACCCCCTGGATGTCGACTTTTGTTGATGGGCGCCCTCAACCCCTCATGTCGACATCCACCCTGAAAGAGTAATTTGGACGAAAGATGTGGTTATTGGATGGTGCCAGATCAGGGCTGTCATGGAGGGGATGACAGACATTTAAGCCACAGCTGTTGGATTGCCTTCACTGCCTCTGCAGTTGCATGGTGGACGTGCGTTGTCATGGAGCAGCAAGACTGTTTTTGACAGCATTTTGCTGCAAATTGCAGGTTTCAGTTTCTCTCTAAGCATAGCGCAGTACGTTGCACTGGTCACTGAATCGTATTAATGTCTTTGTTCCAGAAAATGCTGCAGAATAGGACCCTTCATGTCCCAAAAGACGGTCATTGTGATTTTTTTGAATTTTTTCTTTACTGGAGTAGGTGGGTCTTTCCACTGCATTCTGTGTCTCTTTCCGGGCGACAGGGATGGACAGATGTCTCATCTCCAGTGGCAGTCTAGTCCAAAACACCCTTCATAACATGAGTTTCTTCATAACATTTTAAGAATTAACTTGCAACTTCCAGTCATTGTTGCTGGTTCAGATTATTAAGCTGTTTGGATACTCATTTTGCACAAACTTTACGGTACCCCAAGTCACCATGCACTATGTCATGTGTAGATCCATGGTTGATATCCAAATGTGCAGCAACAGTGGACAACATAATCCCATCGATCATCTCTGATGAAGACATTCACCATGTTGAAGTGGGATTGTGTGCATGTTGTTGATTGGCGACCAGCTCAGGCTTCGTCGGTTGCAGCTGTTCTTCCTATTGTAAACCTTCCTACCCAGTCATAAACTTCTCATGGAGTCTTGGTGTTTTCACTTTTCATACTGAACCACCATCCATCCATGAATTTCAGCAGGTTTCATTCCCTCTGCTCAATGAAATCTCACTACGGCGTGCTTTTTCAACAATCCCACAGTGGAGTGTCCATGTTTATTTGACCTTTAAACTTCACCTAGAATGCTGCACTATGCATGTTCGAGCTACCCATAAGCCATTGCGAACACGTTGTGTATTGTCTGTCGTGATTACTGCATAATTTTCAAATTGCCTTTACTTTTTGATTTACTCTCGTACATTCTTCTAGCCATTTGCTAACCAACTTATCCATCTCAGTGTCAAGAGTGAACAACAGCCTGCCCTGCCAGCTCTGTCACAGGACACACTCCCTGACACACCCATTCTCATTTGTGCTGGGCTAATTAACAGTTGGCATTTAGCCTAACCTGCATGTGTTTGAAATGTGGAAGGAAACCTGGGCATCTCACACTTGTGGCGTCTGGTCCATTATAAGAATCCTGCACTCTAAAGCTTTTTGGGTGTACTCGCACTGGACATGTTTGTTCCGTACTGTGCCCAAGCGTGATTGTCTGCTGGTCTGCATTCACACTGTGCTTAACATTCTGGACCTGGGTACGGTTTCATCATGATGTTAAGGGCAGGATAATGCTCTGCCCTCTTACGGATTTATTGAGTGTGCAGCGCAGTGTTTTGCTGTTAATCGTGCTGCACTGTAGGAGAAAATTTTTAGAACATTAGAACAATCTACTTTGTGGTTTGCTGTCAGAAGTCAGTACATGGATTGGGAGAGCATGGGGGGTCATGAGGTCGCTGGAAAGGGGCGCGTGGCGCTCCCGATATCTATGCAAAAGGATGAAGGTCTAAGGCTTTAGAGTCCTGGTGCTTCCCGTCTTGCTTATATGGTTGTGAGATATGGACGCTATCCAGCGACCTGAGACGAAGACTGGACTCCTTTGGTACTGTGTCTCTCCGGAAAATCCTTGGGTACTGTTGGTTTGACTTTGTGTTGCTCATGGAGTCCCGAATGAGGCACATCACCTGCATTGTGTGGGAGCGTCAGTTACGGCACTATGGCCATGTGGCGCGTTTCCCCCCGAGGGTGATCCGGCTCATGGGATCCTAATTGTTGGGGACCCAATTGGCTGGACCAGGCCAAGGGTTCGCCCACGTAATACCTGGCTGCGGCAGATGGAGGGTCATTTCTGGAGGGTAGGACTGTACCCATGTCTGCCTGGTGGGTTGCCAACCGGGATCCCGAGTTGTTTTGCTGTGTAGTGGGTACGGCAATGCACTGTACCAGTCCATGCTCCCCCTACTTGACTTGATTAGAAGAGAACAGGCCATTCAGCCCAACAAAGCTCGCCAGTCCTATCCCACTTATTTCTTCCAAAAAAACATGAAGTCAAGTTTTGACAAGTGATGTTATTGGAGTATTTTGCAGCTTTTCTTGCCAACTACAATTCAAGTTCATGTGTAAGGTGAGAATAAAAACCTGTTGAAATGAGAATTGCACAATCTGACTTGTCTCATCATTGACGTCATGTCTATTTTCCGTCCTCGGGCACATTTAGTGATCACACTGTTCCTGAATGCTACTGACCCATACCTTTTCCACCTCTTCCAAGTGGGCCAGGGTATGGTATGGTTTGCCTGGCACAGAGCGATCACACTAGTCAAATGAATGAGACTTTGTGGGATTACATGCGGACAAACGTGCTCGGGCACGGCAGTGTGACAACAGTGCTATCCACTACACTATCATGTAGACCCTTATAATTTCTATTATTTGCATTAATTTCTCTCCTCTTTTGATGATTCATTGTGGAGGCTGTGGGTGTCATGCCAATCCCCAAAGCCACTTTAAAGAAGAGGATACAATTCCACTGTGTATAGATTTTCTTTTTTTGTTAATTACAGTTGGAGCCGTTATGTTAAGTGACATTTTTGGAATCGCACAATGAAGCAGTGGCAGGAATTGATGTGAAAGCCTTGTTGTTTGAGTTCTAGTGTCTTAGCCACTGCACCATGCTGCTTACATACAGTAGTTGATAACAAATTCTGTGTAACATGCAACAGTTTACATATCCCTACAAACTGGGCATGAGCTGGAGAAATAATAAGCCAGTGGTAAGGATTTAATCAACATGCTTGTGCTTTACAGTGCAGAAGGACACCAGCAGTTTTTCCGGGATGTTCTTTTTCTTGAGGACTCTTAGGAAATAAAGTCTCTGCTGAGCCTTCTTTGCCAGCTCAGCTGTGTTCACACCCCAGGACAGGTCTTCCATGATGTGGACTCCCAGGAAGCGGAAGTCTGAAACCTTCTCCACACAGTCGCCTCTGATGTAGAGTGGTTTGATGTCCGTTTTCTTTCTCCTGAAATCCACAGCGAGCTCCTTGGTCTTAATTGTGTTCAGGAACAAGTTGTTGTCAGTGCACCACGCTGTCAGCCGTCCACTTTGTGTTATATAAGAGAGTCGAGTTAATAAGACATTCCAGAGATGGCAACACCTCCTGGACAGCAGAGGGCAAACTGATCCAGAAGGCAACATAAGGGACTGTGTTGTCCATCTTAAAGGATGAGCAACAAATATGCTGTCTTGGAAACCTGAAAATTTAAGGGTACACAAACTACAAGGGCTACCATAAGAAGTTCAAAACTGGTGTCCTTGGAGCAAATTGGAGGCCACCCCTAATAAAAGCTGGTGAGTTGTCTGCCAGGTGAGACAGCGAGAGTGAGTTTGGAGGAGACTAGTGTAACAGTGGTAGGTGTAAGGTAGTGTCTCCCACCCCCACTTAGATAACCTTATAATACCAGAAGATGTAGGCCCGGATAGGCTGCTGGTGGTGTGTTGCCTTTTATATGAAATCTTGTTTCCTCTTTCAGGTCATTTCTCTCTTACGTTTAATAATGTCAATAACATAAGTAATATTTTGAGTCTGATGGCTATAATAGTACTAGCACTTTGCTGTTGTAACACTTGTAGTCTTATGTATGTTTTTGAATCTCCATGCTAATTCTAGTGAGCTGCCTTTCTTCCGCAGGTCCAGTATGCCTCCTCAGAGGGTGGAGGGCGGCGGGGTTTCCTCTCAGAATTTCTGGATAGCTTAAAGCAGGAGATGAACAAAAATAAGGAGATGAAGGAGAACATTAAAAAATTCAGAGAAGAGGCCAAGAAGTTGGAAGAGTCGGAGGCTCTGCAGCAAGCTCGACGGAAATATGTAGGTGTCTTGTAAAAACCTACCGATTCTGTCTCCTTTTGATCCACTTCACGGCACTGCTCAGATGTAGTGGAAGGTGTTGTGTTGCTTCTTTATAAAGTTGTTTTATCACTTGTTGTCAATGCTGATTGAAATTATAGGAAATGCCGTCTGCTTCTGGCGAGTTGTTTTTTTTTTTGTATGTAAAAAGAATGGATTTTAGTATGAAAGATGCTGTATTAAGTAATAATTGGTTATCTGTGGAGAATGCACACTAATGCAGTTGGAAATATGAAAGCAATTTTCATTTTTAATATGTATTTTAAAGTAATAAAGTGCTCTGTTTTTGTTTTTTTTTAATTTAGAAAGTTATTGAATCGGAAACCGTGAAGTCCTCAGAAATACTGAAGAAAAAACTTACAGAGCTGTCTGAATCAGTAAAAGAGGTACGGCCATCACATTTTTCTCTAGCAGTGCTCCTGTTTGTCTCGTGGGGTGGAACTGTGGTGGGGAGTCGTCAATAACACAGACGCTCTCATGGTCTGTCATCTTAGTAGGTGTAGTGCTGAAACCTTCTTGTTAACCTGCCTCACTGTGTCTCTGTTGCTTTCTCCTTCCATTCTTTTCTGAACATACTAGTTTACGCTCACAGGGGTTCATTTTCTTGATGTTATTGAATGCAACGTGGAATTCAGTCCATTAATGGGTGCACCAAAGCACACAAGGACACTTGCATGTGCCCAAGTTAGAAGATTTATGCCTTCTTCTTGATGGATCATTTCAGTATTTCACTTTATCTCTTCAGTCGTTCAAATACTTTGTTGAGTACATGGTTTTTTTATTTGACTAGTGCTGCTGCCCAGCAGTTAGGAGACCTGGGTTTGCCTCCCGTGTCCTCCCTGCGTAGAGTTTGCATGTTCTCCATGTGTCTGCGTGGGTTTCCTCCCACAGTCCAAAGACATGCCGGTTAGGTGCATTGCTGATCCTAAATTGTCCCTAGTGTGTGGGGGTGTGTGTGTATGCCCTGGGGTGGGCTGGCGCCCTGCCTGGGGTTTGTTTCCTGTCTTGCGCCCTTTGTTGGCTGGGATTGGCTCCAGCAGACCCCCGTGACCCTGTAATTAGGATATAGCGGGTTGGATGATGGATGGATGGATGGATATTAAGTAGTGATTACTTAGACTTTTTTTGTGCATGCTCTAGTAGTTTAGGCGGAGTGGTGGCTCTGAGGCTAGGGATCTGCGCTGGCAATCGGAAGGTTGCTGGTTCAAATCCTGTAAATGCCAAAAGTGACTCTACTCTGTTGGGCCCTTGAGAAAAGGCCCTTAACCTGCAATTGCTCTGTCCTGGGTATGACGTTAATCTGCATCCAGCCCTGCATGTAGGCCCTCCAACCTGCAGGGAAAAACCTGGGTGTTGGTGGCAGAATTGGCACTCCGGCCACCATTAAAAACCTCACACTGGTTCCATTCCACCTGAACTAGTGTGGTGCTGAGGTGTCACCTGTCGCATGGCTGCACTTGGGTCCTAACCTGGGGTCCTGAGTTGATTTGTCATGTGGTGGTGCGGCAATGCACTGTATCAGCACCTGCTCCTAACCTCTCCCTCTCTACTAGTTTGTGTTGATTTACTTATTAATGAATTATTAGTGTTAATTCTTAAAATATGTCAATGTTTTTCGTGCAAATTAGTATTGTGTATACATAGAGAACCGTCCATCTCTACTTCTGCTGTTACTGTTCTAAACACTATTCCAGTAGTGACTTTGGCAGTAATTGCAAAAAAAGAATCTCCTGGAAAAAATATACTTTCAATGTGTTAAATTTGTTAGATGACATATGGTCAGCATCAGGTAATATCAATTGCTATGTGTACAGTGATCTTACTTCTCACAAAGGGAATCTCATAAATTAAAAATGAAGCATTTTTAAAATTAAATTGTCATTCACTTAAACTTGAACCCTTTGTAGTTTTCAGTCGGCAACATTCCTTGGTCCAGTGGCTAAATTTAGACAGACAGGTAGAACATTGAACAGAAAATCTCCAGGCTGTCTTCGGACTGTACGAATTCCTGAAAACATCCAAGCTGTAAGGGCATCACTTTTGCTGTCTCCTAGACGTTAAGTGCGCTTCAGCCTTAGGCATTTCCAACTCGTCTTTGAGGACCTTAATTTCCATCCAAATAAAATGATGGTAGTGCAGGAACTCACTGAGAGAGACAGGGAGAGCTGTAGAGAGTTGTGCGCGAACATTCTGCAAACTGTTCATCTAAATGCCATCGTCATGTGCAGCGACATGGCACATTTCCATTTGAATGATTGCGTCAATAAGCAAACCTTTCACTATTGTGCAGAAACCAACCCTCGTGAACTTCATCAGAGACCCCTGCACGGTGAATGTGTTACAGTTTGGTGTGTTGTTGCAGAATTTGGCACTGTAGGCCCTTAATTTTTTGAGAATAGGGGAGCAATGGTCACCGTCACTTCAGAACATTACATTGAAATGCTACAGAACTTTTTGCGGCCCCAGCTGGAAGAAATGGATGTGTTGGATTCCTGGTTTTAGCAGGATGGAGCAGCAGCTCATATGACACAGAGATCCATGCAAGTTTTGTGGGAGATGTGGCCTTCACATTCGCCTGATCTCACTCCGTGTAATTTCTTTTTCTGGGGCCATCTCAAGTCGAAGGTATACACACACACCGACCTCAAAACCTTGAAGCCCTCAAGGACGCTCTTCACCATGAAATTGCCGCTATTCCCTATGAAATGGCCGAACAAGTCATGTGACCATTCAGAAATCGTCTCGAAGAGTGTATCGCTAATAATGGCCACCACCTTGAAGATATTATTTTTAAATCACATTAAAAAAATCTATTTTGTATACCCTTTATTGTGTCATAATGAAATTTATTTGATCTTGTAGCGTTTTTGTAGAATAAAGGTTTTAAAGGTGGTACTTCTTTTTGGCTCACCCTATATTTATTTTTTAATTATACTGGAAGCCTTGAACTATTACTTTTTCACAGGAAAATAGAGTTCTGTCACAGACAGTCAAATCATAAGGGTTGAGTTGACAGGAGCAACATGAATGATTTATAGACGGGCAACTACAGAGAAAAAAGGTGTTTGTACACTTGCAAAACTGCGTCCGTGAGGACATTTTTCGTGAGTCATACAAAACTAATAAAGTGTGACAAACTGAAAGCCAATTGCTAAAAAAAACTTAAACTACATAAAATGTCAAAAATGAAAAACTATCCATCCATCCATTTTCCAACCCGCTGAATCTGAACACAGGGTCACGGAGCCAATCCCAGCCAACACAGGGCACAAGGCAGGAACCAATCCCGGGCAGGGTGCCAACCCACTGCAGGACACACACACACCAGGGCCAATTCAGAATTGCCAATCCACCTAACCTGCATGTCTTTGGACTGTGGGAGGAAACCGGAGCGCCCGGAGGAAACCCACGCAGGCACGGGAATAACATGCAAACTCCACGCAGGGAGAACCCGGGAAGCGAACCCGGGTCTCCTAATTCCGAGGCAGCAGCATTACCACTGTACCACCGTGCCGTCCCAATGAAAAACTAAATAAAAGTAAAAATAGAAAATGACAAAAAACGAAAACTACATAAAAAATCTCTCTATTATAAAAAAAGATGTGATCTTTCGAACAGAGATCTTCTGAATAGAGACAAAGACACTTTCACGTCCCGCGAGATGGACAAGTCACGTCATACTTACAACCCTCGGAAGCAAGTCCCGTGATACACATGCAGAGCAGGTTAGAGATAATGGAAGTAGGAAAATTCGAAAGTCTCAAAAAAATGAGAGTAAAGATTGCATTAGTGCAAACAAATGTAAGATATTACTTGGGGAAAATAACGGAACAGTGAAAAGAAATCGCATAGTGTTTGAGGATGTCTGGGGGGCAAGAAGGTGCTGTACAGGCTTTTAAACGATTGCAGCGCCACCAAAATGCAGATCATGCGGCACGGCAGGATCAGCAGGCTAGCAGGTGATCGAGCAAAGAGGAGGTAAAAAAATAAAACTGTATTTGTTTCCCATTGTATCACCGTTTAAAGAGGGGTTTTGGAGGAGCGACCGCGTCTCCTTGGAGTGCGTTCAACTCCCCTCTTCACAATGGCGCGTAGCACTGACAGGGGATGGGGAAAGGGGTAGGAGAGCGAAGCCCCCTAGTAAAATCAAAAACTAAAACAAAAAACAAATCTTAGAAATTGAAAAATGCTGCCTTTATTAAGTCGTTTTCCTACCCGTAGCAAACAGTTGTCTTTGTTGTGCTGGGGCGTTTGAGGAGGAATTAATGGATGAATGATGAATAGGATCATCAGGATTTTCATAGTCTCCTCCTAAAACGAACTTCAAAAACTTTTTATGAATTTCCAGTATCAGTTAACAGAAGCAGTGCTGAACAAATACGAAAAGCTACATGTGTAATGTCACATGAATGCAGCATCAGATGTGCCCTACTTTTCCCTTATTTTATTGTACACTCCCATTCCTTTTTTTTATTATGTCCTTTTTGAATACCGTATACTTTGGCCATTTTTAAAAATATTTTCCTGAAAAATGTGTTCTTTAATAAAGTCTACTGTGAGCCATTTCTGTTATTTTGTGAACAGCAAAGTTTGAAGAGTGCGGCTTGTATAGTGAGACGTAGTAGCAAAACAGGTGTATATGTGAAACAGCATTGTGTAGGCATGTTATAATAGGAGTCTGTGAATGTGAAGTAAAAAATACTGACAAAATTTGTTAATGTTTTGTGTCAAAATTGACTGAATTTAGAAAAAATATCAGTTGTATGGTGCACATTCCATGCTGACATCACAATACATTACTTTTTTTTTTATTAACACAAAACTGAAAATAACCATTCATTGTTTTTCTGCTGGCAATCACCGTTCCTTCATTTGTTGTTTAGTATCATTATTGGGCTTTAGTGTAAGTACATAACCTTTAATCCAATTACATTTAAGTTTTTTTTTTTTCTTTAGTATTTATTTATTTATTTTTGACCAGGGTCTGGATGAAGTTAGCCGCTCTGATATTGGAAAGAAGATCAAGGAAGGTGTGGAAGAAGCAGCAAAAACAGCTAAGCATTCAGCAGAGAGTGTGACAAAGAGTGGAGAAAAGATTAGCAAGACCGGGGCCTTCAGGGCCATTTCCCAGGTACACAGTATGGAATGGTAGTATTGTAACAGTCATGTTTTCCACCATTAAGGATTTTAATAGTGGTGGTAACTGTAATAATTATTATATGAAGGAATAAAACTTGCCTCTTTCTCCTCCTCATTTTCTTAGCAGCTTGGCTTTTTTTGCCTGTCTGTATATATTCACCTCTCTCTGTTATGAATACATTGTGTTTCTGTAGGGTGTAGAGACTGTGAAGAAGGAGATTGACGTCCTTGGGAAAAGTGGATCTTACCGGCCACCTGTTCGGTTACGGAAGAGGAGTGAGTTCTCCTTGAAGGATGCCTCTGCTGAAGCAAAGGTGTTTGAACCCAATGAGTAGGTGGCTGCATGCTGTAGTGCATTGACTTTTTGTTTTTAAATTATTTAGCATGGGTGGAGAGAGCTTAAGAAGGCTTTTGTAATGTGTTTTGGATTTAACTAAATCAGTAAAGGCATGCTGATGATTCTTCTGTTTTGGTAGAGAGGTCATAACCATGGTGGTACACAAAGATTCCAAATGGTACCAGCAGTGGAAGGACTTTAAGGATAACAATGTCGTCTTTAACAGTAAGGATTATTATTATTTTTGTTTTTACTTGGTTCAATAAAAAGACACCCAGCCTGTTAGAGGGGAATCACTAGAGACACCCATGCAATTATTTTCTGATATTTAGATCATTATTCTCTTTTTATTATAGTAAAGAGAAAGCTAAAATTGTAGCAAATAAAAAAAACAGAAACAAAACTTGACCCTGTTATTCCAGTTAAATCTTTTTTTGAATTCCGAAAATGTACTGGAAATATTTCAGCAACCTCCATGGGTACTTGTGAGAGAAGCCCCTTTGATTGTATCATATTATGGTGCATGTGTGTGTGTATATGTATATGTACATGTGTGTGTGTGTGTGTGTATATATATATATATATATATATATATATATATATATATATATATATACAGTGCATCTGGAAAGTATTCACAGCGCATCACTTTTTCCACATTTTGTTATGTTACAGCCTTATTCCAAAATGGATTAAATTCATTTTTTTCCTCAGAATTCTACAGGCAACACACCATAATGACAACATGAAAAATGTTTACTTGAGGTTTTTATAAATTTATTAAAAATAAAAAAAACTGAGAAATCCCATGTACAGTACATAAGTATTCACAGCCTTTGCTCAATACTTTGTCAATGCACCTTTGGCAGCAATTCCAGCCTCAAGTCTTTTTGAATCTGATGCCACAAGCTTGGCACACCTATCCTTGGCCAGTTTGGCCCATTCCTCTTTGCAGCACCTCTCAAGCTCCATCAGGTTGGATGGGAAGCGTCGGTGCACAGCCATTTTAAGATCTCTCTAGAGATGTTCAATCGAATTGAAGTCTGGGCTCTGGCTGGGCCACTCAAGGACATTCACAGAGTTGTCCTGAAGCCACTCCTTTGATATGTTGGCTGTGTGCTTAGGGTCGTTGACCTGCTGAAAGATGAACTGTCGCCCCAGTCTGAGGTCAAGAGCACTCTGGAGCAGGTTTTCATCCAGGATGTCTCTCTACATTGCTGCAGTCATCTTTCCCTTTATCCTGACTAGTCTCCCAGTTCCTGCCCCCCACAGCATGATGCTGCCACCACCATGCTTCACTGTAGGGATGGTATTGGCCTGGTGATGAGCGGTGCCTGGTTTTCTCCAAACGTGACGCCTGGCATTCACACCAAAGAGTTAAATCTTTGTCTCATCAGACCAGAGAATTTTGTTTCTCATGGTCTGAGAGTCCTTCAGGTGCCTTTTGGGAAACCCCAGGCAGACTGCCATGTGCCTTTTACTAAGGAGTGGTTTCCGTCTGGCCACTCTACCATACAGGCCTGATTGGTGAATTGCTGCAGAGATGGTTGTGTTTCTGGAAGGTTCTCCTCTCTCCACAGTGGACCTCTGGAGCTCTGACCGAGTGACCATCGGGTTCTTGGTCACCTCCCTGACTAAGGCCCTTCTCCCCCGATTGCTCAGTTTAGATGGCCGGCCAGCTCTAGGAAGAGTCCTGGTGGTTTCGAACTTCCTCCACTTACGGATGATGGAGGCCACTGTGCTCATTGGGACCTTCAAAGCAGCAGAAATTTTTCTGTAACCTTCCCCAGATTTGTGCCTCAAGACAATCCTGTCTCGGAGGTCTACAGACAGTTCCTTTGACTTCATGCTTGGTTTGTTCTCTGACATGAACTGTCAACTGTGGGACCTTCTATAGACAGGTGTGTGCCTTTCCAAATCAGGTCCAATCAACTGAATTTACCACAGGTGGACTCCAATTAAGCTGCAGAAACATCCCAAGGATGATCAGGGGGAACAGGATGCACCTGAGCTCAATTTGGAGCTTCATGGCAAAGGCTGTGAATACTTATGTACATGTGCTTTCTCAATTTTTTTATTTTTAATAAATTTGCAAAAATCTCAAGTAAACCTTTTTCACGTTGTCATTATGGGGTGTTGTGTGTAGAATTCTGAGGGAAAAAAATGAATTTAATCCATTTTGGAATAAGGCTGTGACATAACAAAATGTGGAAAAAGTGATGCGCTGTGAATACTTCCCGCATGCACTGTAGATCAATAGATAGATAGATACATAAACTTTGAGGCTATGGATCTGCGCTGGTGTCCAGAAGGTTGCTGGTTCAAATCCCATTACTGGTAGAAAAGATTCTACTCCACTGAGCCCTTGAGCAAGACACTTAACCTAAAAATCGCTCCAGGGGTGCTGTACAATGGCTGATCCTGTGCTTAGACCCCCAGAGGTCAAGTGAAAAGACAATTAATAACTTATGTCAAATCAAATGAAAAAAATTGCCATGGAAGAATGTGTAAAGCAGAAGCCCAAGTTTGAGACCAAGCTGATGGTATACTGCAAAACAAAAGGTATTCTGCTGCATCCATGTGCTATTAGGTAGACAGAAGTTGGAGTCTCCTAGTTTGAGACTTCATGTAGATGGCCTTTCAAGTTGGAACTCCCAGTCAGAAAGTCCAGAGAAAACAATGCTACCCATACTCTCTGTGGTGAAACGCTGACCTTCCCCTTTAGTCTGTAATATAAATCATTAACAAAATAGTTCGCTCAGGCAAAAAATGAATTTTTGTGGGGAAATACAACTGCAATGACTTTAGCGTATTTGTTATTTTCACAAACAAATTGGAGCATTTTTTTTTTTGTGGAGACCAGGAAGCTACTTGCTAACAACTTTACAGTTCCCCCAAAAATATTAACTGAAAATTAACTTGGAACACAATGAAGTAGGAAAGTAGAATTTTAAAAAAGGGAGCTCCAGAAACATTCATGGCATACAAATGCAGCACTGGATTGTTAAAAGTTACAGTCGTATACTGTAATATAATCTTTGTTCATTTATTTTTTGAGGGAGACTTTGTTTGTTTCATCTTGATTTTATTGTGTACATCCTATTGTATGTTCATCTCTCCTTGACTCTGATCTTGATGAAGAGAGTTTGGTGACGGTAGCCTGTAGTTTGCATTATTAAAAAAACTGAAGCTCACCGTGGTATGTAAACATTGAAGAATATGTCAGCTGTGCTGTCAAATGGGGAAAGTAATGTTATCCTGTTTTCTTTAAGTATCAATTGTAACTGTTTATACAGGGTTCAGTGGATAACATTTCAAGTGCCTGAGTGTTTATATCCAAGTGTTTGTGTTCCCTAGGATTCTTTGAGATGAAGATGAAGTATGATGAAAGTGACAATGCCTTTATCCGAGCATCCCGAGCCATTACTGACAAAGTAACTGATTTAGTAGGTATGTGTTATTTGCTTCCTTTTCAGAGACCCCAGTTACCATTTGTCAGAGATTCTTGCTTACCTAAGGTTCTTCTTTTTTTACTTAGGGGGAATTTTTTCCAAAACAGAAATGTCAGAAGTTCTGACAGAGATCCTCAAGGTGGACCCGACATTTGACAAAGACAAGTTCTTGAAGCAGTGTGAACAGGACATAATTCCCAATATTCTGGAGGTAAAGGAAGAATGTAGGACAGATTGTTAGTGATATGGGTGTGCTGGGTTTAAGTTTTAATTTAATGAGAATGCAATTGACAATGCAAGGGCCACCAGTGAATGGAAAGTTAATAAGTGAATTGCAGAACCTCTAAATGTTGATAAACATAAAATATTGATAGCTGCATGTGGTCTTTGGAGCAAAAATCAACCCAAAGACTAAATTCGTGAACTTGGAGAGGCGTCGGGAAACTCTTTTAAGAATTACCTCCCAGGGCAGAGGACGTGGACTCCCCTTCTGCTTGCTGCCCCACTGGCTTTCGTAAGAAGACACTGGCGATACCATACCTTTGCTGTATTACTGGCATATGAATCCTGTTAATCTTTGTCTTGAGGAAATACCTTCAGAAAGATGAAGTCTTTAGTGAAGACTTCAAGCCTTGCCCTCCGTTGCTGAGGTGTTTCACTTGAATATTGTTGTGATGTGGCATTTTCCTGCGCACTGGTCTTTCATAGTGAGGGTCAGGCAAACCCCGAAAAAATTGAAAAGTGCATGCATGCGCCATCTAGTGGCTGTGGTTGAGCTTGAGGAGAGCAGACTGCTCCATACACACACACAGGTCTTTCGTTTATATATGTCGAAGCTGGACTGAACAGATGTATTTGAGTTTTCAGTGCATGATTCATAGTTCAATTAAAGCAAAATATGGTGCATTGGTTAAACGGATATGAGAAATTTGACAAACAAAAGACGACCAGCCACTCCATCCAGCTGCTTTTGTTAGCTAAGCTGCCCCAGTATCTGATGCCTGTTGTCAACGTTTCTGCTTCAGTTATATGATTAGGTAGTTTGTTTCCGATTCCCACAACTCTGCTGTATGTGTTGCTTCCTGCCTTCAGTCTTGGTGTCCTTGCATATGTGAACGGCCATTTTAGTGAAAAGAATGTTGGACCTATTTTGAAGACCTGGATTAGACCTCCACACCATCTCCTCTGCTTGAGATTATACATGTTTAAATCCCTGAGCCTGCCACAGCAGGACATGCCACTAATTCCTGGGATGCTCAAGGTTCTGCCAAATGTTCCTTGTAGTGTGGTGACCAGAACTGCACACGATGCTCCAGATGTGGTCTCACGTGAAATGTGACTTGATTTACTTGGTTATAGTAGGACTGTAGAAGGTGACAAATTGTAAAATGTTTTCAGTTTTTTACTAGTGGATGGTAAACATTAGATCATTGGAACAATCTGGATGAGATAAGGCCATTCAGCCCAACAAAGCTCACCAGTCCTGTCCACTTAGCCCTTAAACCGCAGGAACTGGCTATAGTTGGTTTCCAGTGCAATTTGCCAGCACGCCGGAGCCGAGTATATTTGGTGACGTACATTCGTTGAACGCAGCACCCGGCTGCAGTCAGTTCTCAGTGCAATTTGTCAGCACGCCACAGCCAAGTATATTCGGTGGCGTACATTCATTGAATTCCACAACCGGCTAAAGTTGGTTTCCAGTGCAATTTGCCAGCACGCCGGAGCTGACCAGTCAGTGCCATACATTTGTTGAGCAGCCAGCTCATGGCCGATGGCGCCCCCTGCAGCGTCACTGTCCCTGGGATTGAGCCGCTGCACTACACTAGCCTGCCAGCATCAGTGCTTACCTCTGTGTTCTTGCATGCAGCCAGTTCAAGCGCAGTTGGCTCAGAGATTTACTGAATTTCATCAGTTGCACTTTGTACATATTGCTGTAGTAGCTTTTTTTTTTTAATAGTTTTCATATTTTCATTGGCAGTGTGTAAAATGATCAGTGTTAGAGTAATTGTGATGTACTTTGCATGAAAAAAAAATGTGTTCCATTAAAATTTCATTTTTTCTTGGTGAATTTTGACATTTCCTTTCAAAAGTGCAGCAAACAAAAGTATTTGGCGTCCAGGGGTGCATTAACCCTCAAGTATGTGGCAGTTTCAGGGTTAATTCTTCTAGAAAAAACATCAAGTCGAGTTTTGAAGCTCCCCAAAGGCCACTTGTCTACCACTCTATTTGGTCGCTTATTCCAAGTGTCTGTGGTTCTCTGTGTGAAGACAAAACTTCCTAATGTTTGTGTGAAATTTACCCTTCACAAGTGTCCATGTCTTCTTGATGAAATCGTTTTAAAATAACAGTCTCGATCCAAACAGCTATAACTTGAAAATTAAGGTACGAGTATCGGGAAAAGTTTTGTAATAACATTTAGTAATCATTACATTCAGAATTAAATAAAAAGATTAAAATATATGCAAGCTTTCGAGGCAACTCAGAAAGCTTGCATATTGTAATCTTTTTAGTTAGCCAATAAAAGGTGTCATTTTGCTTGACTTTTCACTACGTTCATAATGGCTAACACGGTACGACACCCTAGTACTACATTCAGAATTAAATAGTTTGTGTAAATTGCTATTTTTAGGAGTCCTAAGATTCTTATTGTGCATTACTTTTACTTTGAGAAAGCTCTTCAGATAGGCTTGTTTGTCTGGATTTCTGACTGTAAGCTGAGGCAATAACCATTTAGTGAATTTATCCATTGTAGATTTATTAGTAGCTGGACCCAAGGTTTGTAATTACATCTTCCTCACACATTTCTTTAGTATAATATACAGTATAGAGAAAATATTGTGACAGGGTCAACATTTTGAGTTTGAGTAAGTTTTCAATAGATTTACACATTTTAGTCATCTCTGAATGCGACTTGGCCGCTTTTGGAGTGATATATGTCTGTGTGTGAGTGCCAGGATGTGAGTTTATGGGCGCAATAACCTAAAAAAAAAGCCAAAGCAAAATAAACTAATTACTCAATCCAAAGGATACCTGGGACATTAGCTAGCATTATGTTAAAGTGGAAATAAGTAAGCACATGGGTGTTTTCATAGGGGAAATACTGTGACGGCATCAAAGGTTTAACAGATTTACTCGTTTTAAGCATCCCTGAGTATGATTGACCACTTGTGCATTAGGATGTGAATCTTTGAACACTGCAACTTAAAAACCACCACCTAACTATGAAAAAAACTTGGAGCAGTTCCTATGATTCTAAATGTATTTCAAGCAATTTACATGAATTTCAAATATTATAAACTGCTCAACAAATTAAAGGAACACTTTGAAAACACATCAGATCTCAATGGGAAAAAAAAAATCCTGCTGGCTCTCTCTGCTGATATGGACTGATATGGTAATGTGTTAGGAATGAAAGGATGGGACATCGTTGGATGGAAATGAAAATGATCAACCTACAGAGGGCTGATTTCAAAGACACCCCGAAAGTCAAAGGGAAAAAATGATGTGGTAGGCAGGCAGGCAAGTCCATTTTGCTCAAATTTAATTGCAGCAACTCCATGGCACATATTGATGTGCCTGCCATCCAGGAGATGTTGGACTACCTGTGTAGGGTCCAGGTATGGCCTCATGCTACCAGTAGTGACACTGACCGTAGCCAAATGCAAAACTAGTGAAGAAACAGTCAGAAAAGATGAGGAGGGAAAAATGTCAGTGGCCTCCACCTGTTAAACCATTCCTGTTTTGGGGGTCGTCTCATTTTTGCCCCTTTAGTACACCCCTTGTTAATTTCATTAAACTGATTAACAACCCCCTCTGCTACTTAACTGACCAGATAAATAGCCCAGAAGTTCCATTGACTTGATGCTCTGACTTAAAAGTGTTCCTTTAATTTTTTGAGCAGTATATCGTGCCCAAATCACAGTACAGTTGGGGGAAAAAGAATATACTTTTTTTCCAACAGGATATGATTCTTTAATTTCATTTCATATAATAAAGTCAGATTAAGTGTATTGGCCGTGCTAAATTGCCCTCTGTTGTGTTATGTTGTGTTCACCCTGCAATGAGCTGGCACATCCTGTCCAGGGCTTGCAGGACTGGGTTCCAGCTTCCTACCCTTCTTTGCATAAGTGGCTTTAGAAAATGGATAATTGGATAGTGAAATATTTAAGAGCTAAAACAACTGTTTTATGCAGGAAGGTTGTGCGCTGGACACATTGGCTGTGTTAATCCTTGCCAAATATTGGCACGTGCCCAATCTAAAACCAAAGACAATTCCAGTGATCTAGGAATACACTCCCACTCCCTATGCCACACTATCACCGAAGTAATGCACACAGCACAATGTAAAGATTCGTATCTTCCCTTCTTATCCTTTGCCACAGATTTAGAAGGAGTAGTTTGAGCAGTGGGTGTGAAATTGTTTCAGGTTTTCTTTAAAACACCGTGACCGTGATGCAGTTTGCACTGTGGGATACACAGTAGCCTACAGCCATGCTTTATTTTATGAGTTTACAGTCAGGTGCATATTCTTTAAAGTCTTCAAGGAAAGCAGCGTCAGGTATATAAACATACAAACAAATGTTTCTGCTGGGTAAGGGCATTCAACAGTTCTATATTTCTCTTTGTGAAATTAAACCTGTGAAACTAAATGAGCAGTGAACAAAAAACTTCAAACCAAAATAAGGGAGTTTGTGAGCCATGGCTATTAATCTGTAAAACGTCACTCCTTGCACTGTTTTTTAATTTAATGTGCTTAACTGATAAAAAAAAAAAACTTGCAAAATTAAATTAATGAGCAAATGAATATAAAATCACTCATTTTCCTACCATTGTATCACTCCTTGTGTGTGAAACGAGAGCTCATTTTCTGAAAAGTGTTCTTAGTTTACTGGGTGATCTCTGTTCTTGTCACTAGTTGGTGGTCCTGAGAGTTTATATATTCACCTTGTTTGGCTTATTGTCCATGATGTCTGTCTTGTCTTTTTCAGGCCATGATACAGGGTGAACTGGACGTCCTCAAAGACTGGTGCTATGAAGCTGTGAGTTGTTTATTTGTGGCTGCTTTTTTTGAATAGCATCACTTTGCATGTCAAATGTACAAAACTGTTTGGGATTATATGATGTTGACAAGGGTGGCACAGTGGTGGCACTGCTGCCTCACAGTAAGGAGACCCGTGTTCGCTTCCTGGGTCCTCCCTTCGTGGAGTTTGCATGTTCTCCCCGTGTATGCGTGTTTCCACCCACAGTCCAAAGACATGCAGGTTAGGTGCATTGGCGATCCTAAATTGTCCCTAATGTGTGTGTGTGCCCTGCAGTGGGCTGCCCAGGATTTGTTCCTGCCTTGCACCCTGTGCTGGCTGGGATTGGCTCCAGCAGACCCCCGTGACTCTGTAGTTAGGATATAGCGGGTGGGACAATGACTGACTGACTGACTGATGTTGACAATTCTGAGTGTAGATGTCTTTCTAACAGTTATGTGCATAGCCCTCTTGTTGGGCAGTGGCACTTCGCAAGAGAGAATTTCTTCCATTTCTTTCTTATTCCTGGACAAAAACTGATGCAATGCTTTTATTACTGTGCCTCATTTTCAGTTGAAATTTGGATGGAATATACGGGGCATTAACTGTACCACGTGGCTGCGCCCACATAGTAATGAAGCAGGGCAAACTTTAAAAATCAATAGATGTTGGCACTATATCTGATCGTGTTCAGCTGTGATGTGACTGTGATATCTCTGGCAATCAGCAGGTACCCTCTAAAACACACATAGCTCTGATCTCTCTCTCAAAACGTCAAACGTTACTCCTTAACAATCTCTAGATGATAATGTCTGCTGAACAAACGGGTATCGCTAGCTAAGTGGAGGCAAGGAACACTCCAACACGTGGCGAGACGTAGACCGACTTGAACAGAGGCTGGCAAGTGAATGAGGAAGGCCCCGTCCCCTTGCTCTCGGCCCATAGCCACTTTCTTGGATTTGCATAAATACATCGGTACCGCAAGCGAATTGTGGTACTTAGTGGGATGAGAGAAGTCGCAAAATCAACCGGAAAGTTCCAGCAAATTATAGAAAACAACCCGATCTAAATCCGTTAAATAATTCTCTCGTGAAAAGCGGACATACATACAGACGGAATGCGCTTGGGCCATGAAATTTTACAAAAATGCAGGGTGAGTCAAAATTATGTTAACACTAATGGATTATTTTTATCTCGACCACACCTTTCCAGGTCGATGGATAGATCATGGTGGACCATTGCCATGGCCTCCACACTCCCCTGATTTGACACCCTGTATTTTCTGGTTATGGGGTATGGTAAAGGAGCGTGTGTATAGCGGGACAGTTTGTGATATCAATGACCTGAAGGACAGAATACGGACTGTGGTTTCATTTATTCCCCGTGAAATGTGTGTCAGGGCTTTAAATGGTACTGTTGCTCATTGGTTTTTGTGTGTTGAACATGATGGCAAACAGGTTGAGACATTTCTGTAAATCATTTTCCACATATGAAGTATGTTTTGTGAATAAATTGTTTCTGCCATTCAAATGTTAACATAATTTTGACTTGCCCGGTATTTTGTCTGTGATTGTTGATTATGTTAGATTATCAGAATAGTCATTACATCCCCTCTATTGCACATTCTGTATACAGTACTAGGGATGTCACAAGAACTGGTAATATGGTACCGATACCAAAGTTGTAGAAACATTTATGGTATTGGTAGTACTGAGTGAAAGTCAGTACTGCACTCATGTGCGACTGTGAGCAGACTACAATACATGAGAAAAATTAGATATAAAAATCTGTCACAATGGTGATAATACAGCACTGCATCACCACAAGTCACAAAGAGAAATGGCAAAAGTCATGACTAGAAATGCTTTGTGTTTGAGGAAGGAGAATTTAAGTATGCGATTGTGTGAATTGTGCTTATTATAATAAAATAAAACACACACACACACAGATTTGCGTTACTGCCACTTTTATCCCATTATGGAGGTAGTTCAGAAATAGATTTGTGTGTGCTTTGAGGGCACACTGATAACAGCAGCGTCATTTATTTCTACAGCACGTTTTCATACCAATGATGTCGCTCAAATTGCTTTACAAGATGAAGAAAGAAAAAAAAATATGTGAAAATTAGGCAATTCTAATTAACAAAGAATAAAGTAAGGTCTGATGGCCAGGGAGGACAGAAAACTCCAGAGGGCTGAAGGAAAAAAAAAAAATTTGCAGGGGCTCCGAGGCCACAAGACCACCCGCCAGCCCACACTGGGCATTCTACCTAACATAAATTACCTCAATCAGTCCTCTTGGTTTTCAGGCTTCACGTGGAAGAATTAGATGATGACGGTCATGTGGACATCTGGCCTTCAGTCTATCAATGTAAGGACATCATGGTGCCCTGATCAGGTGGTGGGGGCGCAGGTCGCCACCTCAGAAAACTGGAAAAAGAATAGCAGAGAAAGTAGGGGTTAGTACGGATTGTGGAGCCATGAAAAAAAAACAAAAAAACACATTCAATGCATATACAGAATATCGAGAGTTACACTAAAATGAAGCGATGAGAAGGTCATGTTAAAATAATGAGTTAACAGTTTTTTAAAGTGCTCCACCATATTAGCCTGGGGAATTTCTATCGGTCTGCTATTCCAGATTTTAGTTGCATAACAGCAGAAGGCCGCCTCACCACTTCTTTTAAGTTTACTAAGTATACACTTATTTGAAGATCTAAGGTTACGATTTAGAGTGTAAGGTGACAGGCATTCTGGGATATCAGATGGAGCAGATTATTGAAGGCTTTGTAAACCATAAGCAGCATTTTAAAGTCAATTCTAAATGGCACCAGTAACCATTGTAGTGACATCAAAACTGGAGAGATGTGCTCGGATTTTCTTTTCCTACTTAAGATTCTGGCAGCTGCATTCTGAACTCATTGCAATCAATCGATGTCTTTTTTCTTTTTTTTTTTTTGGGAGGTCTTGAGAGGAGTGCGTTACAGTAATCTAGTGACCAAGCAAATGTGAGTTGGGATCATTTACAAAATCCTGTCACCAATTTGTCAGAGGCGACAGCATGACAGCCAGATGATTAACTTTTTAATGCAGTGTCCAACACAATCCCTAAAAATGAAGAGAGGCTTCACATTAATTCTCTGATTGCACAGATGTTCGTTTAAGCATCCCTCCATTTTCTAATCGGTGTATACCAGATAGAAAGACAAATAAAGCCAGCAACTGGCATTATGCAATAAAGATACCCCAAGGTATGTTATCGAATACATTATTGGAGGACTAAAGTAAGACATGTGCAAAATAAATTAAAAAAGCAGTGTAATCTTACACTATAGAAATCGAAACATGGGCCCACTACAACATTGCAGACCTAAACCAACTCTTATACAATATAAGTGACTCTCAGCTAGTCTCTTCATCTTCTTTGGCTTTACTCCACCAATTCTCAGCCTCTCTCATTTTAATGTTTTCCCCGTTTACTCTGCCGTAGGCACATGTTCAGTGAAGTTTGAACAACTGAATTAAAGTTTTAATTATTTTTTTCATCGTGACTGTAGCCTTTATCTGTTATTTTGAAAAACGACATGGTGGTGTAGTGATTAGCTTCTTCACTGCTTCATGGGATCAAATCCTGCAAATCGTAATTGACCGTAGACAACATAAATTTAGCTAATAACTAAACAAAGCTAATAAAATAATTTGCTAAATGTAAACTAATTATTTAATTACGTATTCAATTAAGTTTTAAACATTAACTAAATATAAGCTAATATTAATATAAAAGATAGTTAAACTAATATATTTAAAGCTGATACCTTTCCTGTTTACTCTGCTTTAAGAACGTGCTCACTGACGTTTGTTACAAAGCATTTCTAGGTTTAATTTTTCAGCATGGATGTAACCTCCATCTGTTATTTCCCAGAGCTGCATTGTGGTGTATTGAGTAGCGCTGCTGCTGCCCTACTGCTTCCTGGGGTCAAATCCTGCAAGTAGTGCTTGTCTGTGTGGAGTCTGCTCATTCTTCTTGTGTCTCTGTGGATTTCTCTTTCACAGTCCAAACACATTCACATTACCAATGTGTGTCTGTGGACCCTGTGGTGGTCTAATGCCCTCTCCTGAGCTGTTGCTGCCCTCCTGCTCCTGAATTAAATAGAACTTGAGAATGTTTCTATTCTTTTGAGAGCCGACAACTTTTAGTCTAGTCTAATAAGGTGTTATCAGAATCAAGCGGCCTCTTTAAGCGCTTTTCTTGGACGGACAGACATTTGCTAACCTCTGATTTTCCTTTTTCACAGACTTACAGCCAGCTGGCTCACCCTGTTCAGCAAGCTCGGGCAATGGGACTTAAGTTTCAATCCAAGATTTTGGACATCGACAATATTGATGTGAGTTTCTCTGAAATTATTAGGGGGTGGTTTAGATCAGTTTTGTATTATGGAGTCCTCCATTGTACGCACAGCTAGTTGGAAGAGACCTTTTAATTGAACAAGTTTATAAAATAACAGTGATGGAGATGTTCAAATTTAAAAGAATGTGAAGTATAAAATATCATACCTAAGTGTCTTGCTTAAAAGAGGACAAAGGCAGTTAGACCCCTTTGTGTGCCTGCATTTGGGCCCATCCCTGATACTTTAATGAAGAGAGGAGTTGAGCATGTCTTATGAACTCTGTGATCTTGCAGTTCCACTCGTATGTTTAAATAATCCTGGCATAATTTGTAAGAGATTCACCTTTTTTCAAAATGACTGTGGGGAAAAAAATGTATTAATGTGAGAAAAGTAATCGCTTGATGTTAATCAATCCATTAATTACCAGTTTTTCCCCTTTGCTGATTCCAGCAACTGATTAAATAATTTGATAAGGTTCCCACTTTATTTTCCTTACCTTCCCTGTTGACGGGATTTTGGCCGTTAGACTTGTAACATGGTAACTGAAGCACACTTGTCATAAGGAACTAAATAATACAATTTATTGATAACCACAAGGACCAGTAGCAAGAGTAGGGAGCAGGAAAAGGAGACCCTGAAGAGGTGGAGATCTGCTCTAGAGAGGAGAGGAATGAAGGTCAGTAGGACCATCACGACAGAATACATGTGTGTGAATGAGAGGGAGGTCAGAGGAATGGTGAGGATGCAGGGAGTAGAGTTGGCGAAGGTGGAGGAGTTTAAATACTTGGGATCAACAGTACAGAGTAATGGGGATTGTGGAAGAGAGGTGAAAAAGAGAGTGCAGGCAGGGTGGAATAGGTGGAGAAGAGTGTCAGGAGTGATTTGTGACACACGAGTATCAGTGAGAGTGAAAGGGAAGGTCTACAGGACGTTAGTGACTCCAGCTATGTTATATGGGCTGGAGACGGTGGCACTGACTAGAAAGCAGGAGGCAGAGTTAAAGATGTTAAGATTTGCACTGGATGTGATGAGAATGGACAGGATTAAAAAACGAGGACATTAGAGGGTTAGCTCAGGTTGGACAGTTTGGAGACAAAGTCAGAGAGGCGAGATTACGTTGGGTTTGGATATGTGCAGAGGAGAGATGCTGGGTATATTAGGAAAAGGATGCTAAGGATAGAGCTGCCAGGGAAGGGGAAGAGAGGAAGGCCTAAGAGAAGGTTTATGGATGTGGTGAGAGAGGACATGCAGGTGATGGGGGTGGCAGAACAGGATGAAGAGGACAGGAAGATATGGAAGAAGATGATCTGCTGTGGCAACCCCTAAAAAGAAGACTGATAATCACAAAGATAATAGAAGTCTGCTAACTGAATACACAGTATACCAGCAAAGAAGACAGAATGCGAGACAGACAAACGTGTGACACACAAGAAGGCGACCATTTACTGGCTATTTAGAGGTCTAATTTATGGTTACAGTACCAAAGCTTTAATGGTGATGTCTAAAGTTGTGTTTTGAAATGCATTTTGTTGCTCCAGTTTCAAGTGGAGTACTGTAATCTTCCTGTGCTGGAGTACACTCTTGGATTTTGCTACATGGTCCTTTGTCCCTGGTGTTGTGTGATGTTGCTTTTCTCAGCTCATGGTTAAGTTCTTCGTTGTGTTCCCTGCATCTTCAACCCGTACAGTCATAGTATATATAGAAAGAATAACACTTATCCTGATGAAGTTCGGCTGCCTATCCCTCTTTTCAGACTGGGCTCAGTCACTGGAATCTTAGGTAGTGCTAGTTCACGATGTCCAGCAAAAAGTTCCTGGCAAAAGAAAATATTGCAAGATTTTTGCTCCACAGACAGCGGGTGGCTTCTCGCTCCAAAGAGAAAGTGGATTACCAGCTTTTAGCTTCCCAAAAGAGAACGCATTGTCACGATTCAGCTCCCCCAAAAGAATCAAAAGAGATAAAATCTCTAGATTTGAAGGGAGGTGTCACTTCTGGTGATTGGATCAAGGTCTCTTCAAGTTACAGGTCCAGTGCCTAGTTTATAGGTGCATTCATTTTGTCCATCACATCCAGCCAGAATTCCTTTTGTGGTTACAGGCCTAAGATGAATCTTAATTTTGGGTGCCTTTTTGGTTCAAGGAGTCTTGGCTGAGATGCCAGCTCAACTCTGATTTACACCTTTTGTTATCAGATGAAGCAATGAGGTGACCAAAGGGTTTGCAGAGCTTCCATTCAGCCTTTCACGTCAATGGATTGCAAGTGAGGGTGCTGTTATAACAGGCCTTGCATGCCACCGAAAACCTAGCAATATGGGCAATACCCCCTTTGACCTGCACGAGTAATCCTAAAATGCACATTCTTAACGTAGTCCTAGTCCTCTGATGAAGCGGTTTGTCTTCACACAACAGTACATGTTCAAATGTGTATGTACCCTTGGGTCTTAATGAGCCTCAGTGACTTGCGAGTCGAACTGGATGTGAATTTTAACGGCTTTCTCAATACTAACAGAGACTGTTCTGTTTTGGCAGGATGGCTGTCGACCTACAGCTTTAATTATTCCTGGTTATTTGTGCTACATTTTTTAATGAATAATCCAGTTCAATTTCTCACAAGTTTGATTATGCCATTTTCCTTTTTTCATCATGATATACCTGTAGTGTGTAACAGTTTACAAGCTGCTAGTAAACAAAACCTTTGAAATATAAAAGGTGACAATTGAGCACTGATTTAATTTTGATTCATTTCTGTTTCGCCGGCTCCTTTGGTTTTGCAGTTTGTGATGAACTTGCTTTGCACTACTTAATAAAATGTCTCCCGGTATTGCCTACCATCTCCACACCCTAAATGCCTTATGAGGCAAAATAAACAACTAAGCGGGTTTCACATTGGGCCACTTTGAAAAGTGCCTTACAAAGCAGTGAAGAATTGTCCAAACTGGCCACTTTTACAAGCTGGAAACGAGAATGCTCCACGTCAGAAAGCTTACCATTATCCGGAAGTCCCTGATTATTGCTTCTTACTACTGCTGCTCGGGGGTGTATTTATTCTGGGATGCTTAAGCTCAAAAGAAAGTGTTGATCCCCTGTCTGTGTGTGTTTCAGCTGGCCATGGGCAAGATGATGGAGCAGGGCCCTGTTCTCCTCATTACCTTCCAAGCACAGCTTGTTATGGTAGTCCGCAGTCCGACTGGCGAGGTGGTCGAAGGGGATCCAGTGAGTATGCCCAAGAACTCTAAATGGGCTCGAATTCTTTTTTTTTTTTGTTTTTAGTACTTTTCTTTTGCCTAAAGAGAAGTGGCCGATCTTTGCAAGTGTTGTGGTTTGCCAGCTGAAAAGAAGACAAACCCTCATTTGATTTGCTTTCTTTTTTTACCTGATGTATAACACAGATTACCGTAACCCCGTCTGCATATTTGTCTCATTTCTCATCAGGATAAAGTCCTGAGAATGATGTACGTTTGGGCCCTTTGCCGTGATCAAGAGGAACTCAATCCATACGCTGCATGGAGACTTCTGGACATTTCTGCGTCAAGCACTGAGCAGATCCTTTGAACACACAAAAAAGCCAAACCAGGCTTTGCAGAATTACAGACCAAGCCACACACTGAACAGACACTCTGAGTATTGGGGTGGGTAGAGGAAGAGGAGGAAGAAGGAGAAGGGATAAGGGGAGGGCACTGGTGAAATCACTCTTTCCTGGAACACTATTTCCTTTTCTGGATGGAGTTGCAGGGGAATGTCAAGGCCTGTTGCACCAGGATGGTGGCGCTAGTGTGGCACTAGGTTTGCTGCAATTGAGGACGCTAAAAATATGCAATCTCACAATTCCTGGCACTGATGGAGCGGAGAAACTGGTGCCACTGGAGTCATGCACGTATCCCTAATGGAGGTGGTTGTGAGGCAGGGACAATTATTTAATGAGGAATTCTTTCATCCACAATGTAGAAAAAGAAATAAATGGTTTTTTTTAAAAAAAAAAAAAAAGGAAAAGAATGTGATACGCCAAGGAGGGTCTGACAGATTGGACCAGATAGCAGAGAAGTACCGAGGTGTGCTCCTGTGTGGGAAACTAAGGGACTGGCCATTTTAAAATCTCAGTCGTACAATTCAGTCTTTATGCACAGCTATGCAATAATCCAACAAAACCAGCCATATCTAGGTATGCGTGTATATTTATTTATTTTTATATATATATATATATATATATATATATATATATATATATATTCCCCAACTCTCTACTTCTGTCTCTGTCTGTCTGTCTGTCTCTCTCTCTCTCTCCTCCTCACAAGCTTCGTCTCCTTCCTCCCAACTCTGGCTCGTCTACTGGAGGGAGGCGGCCCCTTTTATCATGACCCGGATGAGCTCCAGGTGCTCCCTTTGACATCACTTCCTGATGTGGCAGAAGTGTCAGGAAAGCACCTGGAAGCACTCCAGGTGTCCTTAGAATTGCTTCCGACAGCACTTCCTGGTGTGGCGGAAGTGCTGACATCCAGGATTCTCTAATTGTCCGGGCACTTCCTGGCGGTGGCCACGTTCTTTCATAATGAGCGTCCCATCTCCGCTCATCTGTGACTATATATATTTATATTGAGATATATAGATATATATGCATGCATACACACACACAGAATGGGTTTAGAAAAGAATCCCCCCTTCAAAATATTCCCTTTTTTTTTTTTTTTTGCTTTACAGCCTTAAATGAAAACACACAAACCAATATATTTTCCAGCTTTACTTACTCAATGCAATCTGTAACATCCAAGTGGAAGATATCACAGCTACAGTTCAGAAAATTTTCAAAAAATAAAAACCAAGAAGTACTGAGATTAATAAAGGGTCATCCACCTCCAAAACTCGATCAGGTGTAAGTGGCCACCATTTCCATTGCAGACCACGGTTACTGGCTTCCTTCCACCTGTGATCAACTGTAATGAGTGTGATTAGTGAAGCTGTTCCTGGTCCATTCATTCCCTTGCTTGGCAGTGCAACTGCAGCAAACAACTGACTATGGGTGGCAAGCAACTTTCAAAAGATCTCAGGGACAGAGTTGTGGACAGACATAAGACATGAGATGGAGACAAAAACATCTCAAAGGCTTTATCAATCCCAAGGATCGCAGTAAAGTCCATCATAAAGAAGTGGCAAGTGTTTGGTACTATTAGGACCCTCCCTGGATCCGGCCGTCACTCCAAACTGGATGGAAGGAGGAAACTGGTAAGAGAGACTACCAAGAGGCCAATGTCCACTTTGAAGAGGTTATAGCATTTGGCAAAGAGTGGTCATTGTGTGCTTGTGACAACAATTTCACAAGCGCCCCACAACTGTGGCTTGTTCAGGAGGGTCACAAGTAAAAGCCACTTCTCAAGAAAGGCCACATTAAGGTTCGCTGGAGGTTTGCCAGAATAAACCTTGAAGACTCTGATGCCAAGTAGAAAAAGGTCTTATGGTCAGATGAGCCCAAAATCGAACTATTTGGCCTCAATACCAAACTGTACACCAATGCAGCTCACCATCCACAACACACCATACCTACAGTAAAGCATGGAAGGGGCAGCATACTGTTGTGGGGGTGTTTCTCTGCCGCAGGGCCTGGGGCTCTCATTTGGATAGAAGGAAAAATGGATGCTGCAAAATACTGTAAAATTCTTGAGGAAAACCTGCTACCCTCTGCCAGAAAGTTGAAGATGGGCAGAATAGTCACCTTTCAACATGGCAACAAACCAAAGCATGCAGAAAAATTGACCACACAGTGGCTGAAGTAGAAAAAAGTGAATGTCCTGGTGTGGTCAGTCAGAGCCCAGACCTAAATCCCATTTGGCTGAACTTGAACATGTAAACTGTAAAGGGGGCAAATATTATACAGTCTAGATGTGCAAAGCTGATAGAGAAGAATCTCAACAGACTTAAGGCTGTCATTAAAGCAAAAAGGGGTTCAACAAAATGACATTGGCATTGGCGGGGGGTGATCCTTTATTAATCTCAGTAAGTCTGGATTTTGATTTGTTTTAATTTTTCTGAACTGTAGCTGTGATATGTTTCACTTGGATGTTATCGGTTGCACTGAGTAAGTAAAGCTGGGAAAAAATATCTTTTGTGTGTTTTCATTTAAGGCTGTAAAGCAAAAACAAATGGGAATATTTTGAAGGGGGGATTCTTTTCTATACCCACTGTGTGTATATATATATATATATATATATATATATATATATATATATATATATGTGTATATATATATATATATGTATGTGTGTGTGTGTGTGTGTATGTATGTATGTATATATGTGTATATACAGTATATATATATATATATATATATACACACACATATATGTGTTTGTGTGTGTATATACTGTCTGTCTGTATTGTCATAAGGAGTCAAAAATACAGAAAACGATTTGGGGGTACCACCTTGGTAACTCCATAAACTTGGAGATTTTTCAAGATAAACAGCACATCTTTACAGACAGGAGTCCAGTACAGAACTGAATGAAGGAATGGGTGTGCAGGTTTTACAAAGAATGACGACAGGAAGGGGCAGATACTGACGATGATGGCAGTGGTGGGAGGGTTGTCAGTCAGCCAGTCTGTAGAGGGAGAAAAGGCCAAAAAACAGTGCCAACCCCTGGTTCAGTGGGTAATCACATTTACTCAGGCCTGAGGGATGTGGAGTTTGCACATTATCAGTGTGCCTGCATACAATTCATTTTTGTGTGTGAGTGAGGGTGAGTGAATGGCCCCTACAATACTGTAGTCTTATCCAGTGCTAGCTCCTGCCTTGGGTTTGGTGATGTCAGAATAGGCTCCTGGATCAGTGGCCTTGAACTAGATTAGGAAGAGATGAGTGGATGGGTGACTTAACTTGCTACATCCTCTTGTTTTTTTTTTTCCTTCTTGCCACAGTGGATCATCTTCCATATCTTTCTGTCCTCTCCATCTTGATCTGTTACCTCCATCGCCTGCATGTCCTCCCTCACCACATCCATAAACCTTCTCTTAGGCCTTCCTGTCCTCCCCTTACCTGGCAGCTCTATTCTTAACTTCCTTCTCCCAATATACCCCTCTTCTCTCCTCTGCACATGTCCAGACGAATGCAATCTCGCCTCTCTGACTTTGTCTCCCAACTGTCCCACCTGAACTGACCCTCTAACATTCTCATTTCTAATCCTGTCCATCCACGTCACATCCAGTGCAAATCTTAACATCTTTAACTCTGCCACCTCCAGCTCTGCCTCCTGATGTCTGGTCAGTGCCACCATCTCCAGCCCATATAACATAGCTGGTCTCACTACCGTCCTGTAGACCTTCCCTTTCACTCTTGTTGATACCCGTCTGTCACAAATCACTCCTGACACTCTTCTCCACCCTGCCTGCACTCTCTTTTTCTTCCATACTCCCCGTTACTCGGTGCTCTTGATCCCAAGTATTTAAACTCCTCCATCTTCGCCAACTCTACTCACTACAGAATTTCTAAATGACTTGAGCTTTACATTTGTGTTAAGTGTCCAGTGGTACAAGCTGTACTTTGCATGTTGTGTATCAAAAAATTTTCACCACGGAACTTATTTTACAGAAAGCGACTAAACAGGCAGGTAGCTCAGCGCCTTCCTTCATCAGACATATGCGGTGGCTGAGAAGGTCAAACGCGGCGCAAAAACGTTATGCCAGAAATGTCCACCAGGTGGAGACAAAGTAAAAAACTAGGCTTCCAAGTGAAGCAAAGAAGGCGCCAGTGCTTTTACGGTTCATCAAGCCAGCGTTTCTCAACCTTTAAGTATTTGCGACCCGAGTTTTCATAACAGTTTTAATCGCGCCCCCCCCTAACATTTTTTTGAAAAGTAGCTGCATATTTTAATTATACCTACTTAACTTTTATCGACATTTATCTAACTCTATATTTATTTTTCTGGTATCAGAATGTAGTTTAAGTTAATTTGTTTTGGTTTCAACAGATGTTTCTTTTCATATTTTTGATTCTTGTTTTCTTTTTTTCACATCTTCACGCCCCCCTTTTTGTTACTTCGGGCCCCCCACAAGTTGAGAACCTCTGCATCAAGCCATTTTCTAACTCTGTCCAGTTCAGGGCTGTTGGCAACTGGTGCCAATCTTGGCAGCAACTTTGCACGGTGTGGCAGTAATTTTATAATTGGTATTGTTTATTTTAGTTTGTGCTTCTTGATAGATGAGCTCTGAAATTTGGAGTTCAACCATTTCCATATGTCCAGAGTTTGAACCCTGGTCAGTAACTAAATGTCATGCGGGAAGTTTGTGGTGCCTTTGGTTTCATATAGCGCCTTTCCATTATTACTCTGTCTCAGAGTGCTTTTCTGGAATTGTGCAGTTATTCTCATATTTCTAGATTTAAGAGTTGTGTTCAGGGTCAGACAGTGACTGCGTGCTGAGGATTTAACATACACACACATCTAGACTTATGTAGCAACAACAACGTTTATTACTATAACACATTTTTATACACAGTGTGGCTCAGCGCACCTTATAAGATGTCAAAAAACAGTTACAAGGAAATAACAAGTTGAAATTGGCAAGAAGAATAATGAATAAGTAGTGAGAAATGTCAATAAGACCTTACATGACAGATGCACTGTGTCCTCCATAAGGGTTAGGGTCATGAGACATTTTCCCTTGATTCCCCCCTCTGCTCCACAGTTTAAAATTACAAATCACACAATTCAGACATTGTGATTAAAGTGCACATTGCAGACTTTCATTTAAAGGGGTTTACAGACATTTCAGTCATACAGCACTTTTTCTAAGTGGCCCCCCATTTCAGGGCACCACAATGTTCGGACACAGCAATGGCAGGTCTGTTAAAGCCGTTGTCATATTTACAACTTTGTCGTGTCTCCCTCATATGCAATGACTGCTTGTAGTTTGCGATTCACACACATCGCCAGGTGCTGAGGGTCTTCTCCGGTGATGCTCTGCCAAGCCTCTAATTCAGCCATCTTCAGCTCCTGCTTGTTTCGGGAGGCTTGCCCCACTTAAGTTTTCTCTTCAGCATATGGAAGGTCTGCTCGATTGGATTTAAATTAGGTGACTGGCTTGGATACTCAAGAATTTTCCGTTTTCTAGCTTTGATTAACTCCTGTTTTGCCTCAGCAGCCTGTTTGGCTCATTATCTTGTTGTTGGATGAAGCTCCGTCCATTGAGTTTGAAGGATTTACTGGAACTTGAGCAGATCAGATGTTTCTACACACCTCAGAATTTATTGTGCCACTCCTGTCAGAGGTTCCATCATCGATGAAGAGAAGTGTGCCAGGACCTGTGGCAGCCGTACATGCCCAAGCCATAACACCCCAACAGCGCCGTGTTTAATAGATGAGGTGGTCTGCTTTAAGGCTCTTGTGCAGTTCGTTTTATGTCTCCACACTTTGCTCTTTGCCATCACCCTGATCAGGTTCATCTTTGTCCCGTCTGTCCACAAGACTTTTTCCCAGAATTCCGCAGGCTGCTTTAAGTCCCTTTTCACAAACTGTAATCTTGCAGTGTGTCATCCTCTGTGTTTCTGTTCATGAAGTCTTCTGCTGATAGTCGTCACTGACACACACACATCGGCCCCCTGAAGACTGTGTATGATCTGTTGGACTGGTATTGGGTTTTTTTTTCTTGACCATAGTGAGGATTCTCTTGTCATCAGCAGTGGTGGTCTTCCTTAGCATACTTACCCCTTTGTGATTACTGTGTGTTAACTTGGCCAGCATAGTACACCTTATAGTTGGTAATTCTGATGCCCAGACTTTATTTTAGTTCCCTTTTAAGAGGGTCAACGCTGTGTATCTGCACCGAAGGACCGTTTTGATTGTTCATCAGTTTCTATCGACTGCGTGTTGTCACTTTCTCACAGCTCAGAAATATCTCAGCCAGGCTTCACCCCATCATGCCCGCTGTGCTGGGTGGCATTAACTGACCAGCGAGGTGGCACATCCAGTTTTCATTTGGTGTGGGCGCACATACGTAACACATAACACATCTTTGCCATCAATAAAATGTCGGTTTGTTGAAGTGTCCAGTTCTCCTAATGTAACAGGAGCACATTATGGCACTCATTTTGAATTGAAGAATGAAGTTGCCTTTTTTCAACCACAGACTATTACATTCCATTTACGCACGAGTCATCTGTGATGCCAAGGTGAGACTAACAAACCTCATGTCTCCGTCAGTCAGCCCGTGGTTCTTTTATTTTGAGGCAAAATAGATTTGACAGACGTGATGGTGCCGTACGTGGTGAATGGCTTGCTAGTAGGAGCTGAACCCTCAGTGTTTTATAGGGCCTGTATGATTTATTATATCAGCATTCATCACATATGCCAGGTGATAGCATTTACCCACTTAGATGCTGGCACCTTACACCTTTTCCGGACTCCCAGACGTAGAGGGAGACGCGCTTTAATGCCACTCAGCTGCTGAGCATAGACAGACGCTCTTGAATGCAGTGGGCGGGGCCTCGACACGTCAGGCGGGAGAGGCTGCTCTGCCAGCCAATGAAGTCCTGCAGCATCGCGATCGCATATGCATGAGGTTAATTAACCTATGGAGGAATATTTCGGACAAAATGAAATAAATAAATAAATGCGTAAATAAATAAAGGTACTGTGAAATGTGAGCATAAATAAATAAATGTGTCATGAAATGAGAGCATAAATAAATAAATGTGTCACGAAATATGTTTTTCGTTGCTTATTTATTTATTTCATTTTGTCCTTAACATTCCTGCAAACCGTCATGAAATACGGCTTGAAATAAAACTGTCACTTTCACTCGTCAAAGTTGAGAGGGTGGGCTCTAAAACAGCCCTCTATTTACTGATTGGTGAATCGAAAGCACAAAAATTAATTAGAAAAATGCTTGCTACTGCCGATGAAATGGATTCTGCCGAAGTTATTATGTATTTCAGAGAGAGAATTGAAGATTTATCGGAAGAAATTACAATGTTGGCGGCCCTTTTAGGCTCCGATATAGATGAAACTGTTTTTGAAATTATCGAAGAACAGGTGGAACGGACTCGACTACACTCCAGTTCAGGTGATGCAGTTCCCTGCTCTGGACGTCCATCCTTTGACATTCCAGCTGAGTCAATAGAACACCTTCTGTTATGCGGTTTAAAAGTACGCCAGATTGCAGATCTATATGGTGTATCGGAGAAGACGATCACAAGGCGAATGAGCCAGTGTGATATACGGTAATCTGCAACGGCTGTATTAGTGCAGGTACTTTGACATGGAATGCCCAAAGCAGCTCCAACTAATATTTTGAACTGAACAACTTTACCACTGATCAGAGCTGTACAGTTGTTTGAAAAAGTAGCTGCGAATATGCAACTGACTTTATACTCATAAAACAAGGGTCAAATACTCAGTTCTAAAAGGGCCGCCAACATTGTAATTTCTTCCGATAAATCTTCAATTCTCTCTCTGAAATACGTAATATCTTCGGCAGAATCCATTTCATCGGCAGTAGTAAGCATTTTTCTAATTAATTCTTGTGCTATCGATTCACCAATCAGTAACTAGAGGGCGTGTTAAAGCCCACCCTCTCAACTTTGACGAGTGAAAGTGACAGTTTTATTTCAAGTCGTATTTCATGACGGTTTGCAGGAATGTTACGGACAAAATGAAATAAATAAATAAGCAACGAAAAACATATTTCGTGACACATTTATTTATTTATGCTCTCATTTCATGACATATTTATTTATTAAGGCTCTCATTTCATGACACATTTATTTATTTATGCTCACATTTCACAGTACTTTTATTTATTTACACATTTATTTATTTATTTCATTTTGTCCGAAATATTCCTCCATAATTAACATCCTGTACAAGATGGTTGTGATTTATAAAGGATGTGTTTCTTAGAAACGTGCGTACGGCAGGTTTTGTAAATCAGACTTTCTTTTTCGGCGTCCGCGTTTTCCTGTTTTGTTTTTTTTTTTTGGTGTGCGCATATCTTCACGCTCGACTCCATCCAAAGTTTTTTTTTTTTTTAAACGAGGCCCCAAGGGACCCCCCCACATCTCTACCTACGTTGATACAGAACTACCTCTGTGCAAACATTGCAGAACATTTTCAGTTATGTTTACATCAAAACTGTGTAAGGCAATTTAAAGACAACCTTCAAAACTGGAACACAACTTTTTTTTTTTTTTTTTAAAAAACCGTCAACCTCATCAGGAGGGCCGCAGTCCCCTCATTTGAAAACCACTAGCTTATAAGACTCTGCACTCTTCTTGTAGGCATAATGACCCCATAAACTTTATATTTAGGACGCTGATATGCAAATCAAGCAGGGTAAGTGACCCCATGGGACTGTAGAGTTTTTATCACGGTCACAACAGACAGGCTTGTTCCTGGGAAGAAGGCCACCTGCCTCCCCTGCGCAGTGAATATCTCCCTGTAAAAACGTCCAGGAGAAAAATGTAACACAGCATTTAGCCCTCAAAAGAACAGTTAAGAGACTTAAGAGCTCATCTCAATTAACAATCCCCGGTGGGGTTCAGAGTGTTTATTTGTCATTCAGTGCTTAATGGCGTCATCAAGATCGCGCATGACGCTACTGTGGTTGGTCTCTTCAGTGACAATGAGAAGGAAGGTATGAAAGACCGGAATGCTTGGTGCCATAACAACAACCTCTCCCTGAATGTCCACCATGTTGGCTTCTGAAAGAACAAAGGCACTTGCATGGCACATCAATGTCTCTCCTGTCTAGACGGTTAGCAGCCTCCGGTTCCTGGGTGCTCAGATCACCAATTGCCTTTCGTGGTCGGTCAGCACCACCTGCATACTCAGAAAGAACTCAGCAAAGGCTCTTTATCCCGAGGAGGCAAAAGAGATTTTGGGTAGAAACCAAAACATTAGTAAACTTTTACTGCTGCACTAGTGAGGGCATCCTGACCCAATGCATCGTGGTGTGGTTTGGTAACCTCACTTGCCAAAATTGCAGACTCCTCTGAGGGACTGTCTGTACAGCTTCTAAAATCATTGGGGTTGACCTTCTGCAGCTTCATACCATCAACTCAACCAGATGTCTGAGGAGAGCCGAATCCATCATCTCTGACAGTCATCCAGCTCATCCTGTCTTCACTTCTCCCCTCTGGGAAGACCAAATGGAGACTCGGCCCTCACTCCACACACTTCGTGAAACAGGCTATAAGACCACTGAACTCCCAGTAACCTGATCCTCCCTGCCCTGTGCTATGTGCTGTACACTCCTGCTGGTTTATGTGTAATTGTACTGTTGTTACTTTTTAACTCTTATCTTATCGTGTCTTATTGTAGCATATCTTAATGTATATTAGCTTAGCTTATCTATTTATCTATCTTCTGCTACTCTTATTTATTTATACATCACCACACCTATGATGCAAGAATTTCACTATGCTCTCACAATGGATGTGACACTAAAGATCTCGAAATCAAATCTAATTTATGTTGTACCTCTCATAGGGGGATCATTTATGACATCTATATATATTGTGGAACACAGTCTGGACACAGACAGGTAGACATTGTTGGTTCAAACCCACACATGTTTATTTACAATTACTAATATTGTGAAGCACACAACCCAAAACTCCACCAAAGTCCAGGCCTCTCACACAATGCCTTCCTCTCTGGCCCGCCTCCTCTCCTCTCCTCCGAGCTCTTTCCTTATTCCTCCCGACTCCAGCCCACCAATGGAGGGAGCTGACCCCTTTTAGCCCCACCTGGATGTGCTCCAGGTGCCTCCCGATTAGCTTCCGCCGGCACTCCCCAGTGTGGCGGAAGTACTGGCTGCGCACCCGGAAGCATTCCGGGTGTTCCTGGTCGTTTTCCCCCTCTGCACTTCTGGGTGTGGCGGAAGTGCTGAGGACCAGGGCTATCCAGGCATCGGGGCTCCCCCTGGCGGCGACCACAGGCTCCTTTAGGGTTGAGCTTCTATGCTCTGTTCCAGTGGTCCCCAAAGCCAACAGGGCTGTCGCCACCTCAAGGTTTAGAGGAGGCACAATCCCTCCTCCGGTCCTTCTGGGCATCCCGGCTGGGTGCCACCCCTAGCCTCTTGCCACTATATATATATATATATATATATATATATATAAAATCCAACATCTGTTGGCATGTCTGTCCTCTTTTCACGAGAGAACTATTTAATGGATTTAGATCGGGTTTTCCTCTACAATTTACTTGAACATTCTGGTTGATTTTGCAACTTCTCTCATTGTGCCAAGTATCATAGTTTGCTTGCGGCACCGATTTATTCTTGTGGGCCGAGGGGCAAAGCCTCTGTTCGAGTCGCTCTACCTTTCGCCTCTTAGCTAGCGATTCCTGTTTGTTCAGCAGACATTATCATCCAGAAATTGTTAAGGAGTAACATTTAACGAGAGAGATCAGAGCTACGTGTGTTTTAGAGCAGTGGTTCTTAACTGGTGTGGCTTTGGGATCCTCCATCACCCCTTAATGACATGCCGTGACCCAAAATTTTCAACTTCTGAAATTTATTGAATGAAAAGATGGTGCAGTTTGAACCTGAGATAGCAGAACAGAATATCATGGAATGCCAACACAAAAAACCTGATAAACCAAAATGACCAGCAATTGGCGATGCCAGAGAGGGAAATATTCCCTTTTACACTCAATTAGCTGCATTTTAATTCAAACCAAAACTCTTCAGTAACTGTTTTTAACAGACTCAACAATGCTCTCATGCACAAATATGAAATAAAAAAGTGCAACTACTGAGAAGTATTTACAAAAAATTATGTAATTTTACCAGAGAATCCCCACTCCCTTAATTAATGACAACCAATACTGCACTATAGAAAAAAAAATCAGTTTCTTCATTGCCATTTTTTTAACAAGGAGAAATAAATTAAAGAGTGAAGTTCAAAAGGATTCAAGGATACTAAATTAAAGTTTCTTCTGATTACCTCATCAGTAGGTAAAATGGTGAAAACATTGTGCTTTGAGGAAAATTAAGCAACACTCACTTCGACCTTAGGTGTAGCGCTGACATTACAGACCTGTGTGTGGAGGAATTAATGGGAGAACTGGCCATGTTTTTTTGCTCCTGACAAGAGTCTCAAAGTGTGGAGTTACAGTAGACACAGCAGCTCTGAGGTCGCGCTCAATGTCCAGTCTGTTTCTGTGTTTTGTCTTCAGCTGAACCAGAGCTGAGAACCCACAATCACAGATGGCAGCAGGACAAGGATACTCGCTCATCACAGTGCTGCACCAGAGCTGGGAGACGCTTACCTCCGTGAATTTCTTCTTTAGCGTGCGGTCACATGACAGCTCCACTAGCTGACTCTCTTCGTTGCTTGGCAACGTGACGCTTTCCGCGTCGATTCCAAATGGGTCGCGTATCCAGTCATCATCCCTCTGTTTCTTGGGGAAAGTAGTCATTAAACCGCTCAAGAAGTTTATTCAGATGTGTCGTAATCGCTTTCCTCATTACATTTTTTCCTGCCGCGTCCAGTCGCCGTCCCTCATGACAGGCACTGGGGAACGTGTCGGGTCGGTTTTTAGAAATGTGACTTGCCCACAAGGAGATCTTTCTTTTTGAAAGCGTTGAATTTATCATACTGCCCCGCACAGACACATTTAATGTCTTTAATTGTTCAAAAACTTCAGCGGGTTAAGCGTTGCTAAACAGGTCTGCAAGAGGCGAATTGTTCTGGGCAAAAAAAGCTGCAATTTCAGCTTGTAGTTCCTATAAATAGGACAGTATCTTTCCCCTCGAAAGCCAGTGTACCTCGGGATGATGCAACACCTGTACGTGGTCGCCTACCAAGATCTTGGCACAGTTTCTAAAACACCGGGAGCCTCACGTATAAAAGGTGGGTACGCACAGAAATGTTGCGTAAGAATGTTTCCACGTTCAAATCGCGATGTATAAAACCTACACTTGGCGTAAAGCCACACACTTTTCCACGGTACCTCATACCTTGTCGTACGCAAGTTCTCCGCTCGGTTTTGCAGACTGGTGGCACCCAGCGTCAAAGCAGTGCTACTGTTCCTGTGTGGTTACTCTTTTATTTTCCTGACGCGGCTTTATAAATACATTGAAACTAACCGCATATTGTTTATTAGTGTAACGCATCTGATTGTAATTAACGTGTAAAAATATAATCGTCCAGGGAACAGCCGTAGTATTCCAAATACCATAACTGCTTTAGCGTTGTTACTCTCACTGCACCGTCTTTTTCTTCTTCTTCTTTCAGTTTCTCCCGTTAGGAGTTGCCACAGCGGATCATCTTTTTCCATATTACTCTCACTGCATGACTCGGAGTATTTATATCACTGTATCTGAGTGTCAATCACAGCAGCAGCTGATCGGAAAGAGAATTATCGGTATACAGCTTCAAGGACACGCTATACCTCAGCCACGGCAAAAGGTTTCAAAGCCTTTCCTGTACGGACCTCGCGGTTCAGAAACAGTTTCATCCCAAGAACTTTAAATGCACTCAATCAATTGCACCTTGTAGAACTGTTAGGACTTATAAGTACAATCACCTCACTGTAAACTTGCACTACAGTTATAATATCTCACAACCTGGGCCACTTTATAAAGCTCGTATTTACATATGATGACGATATCATTTTTAAGGTGAAATGCAGCAAAATATGTTTATTAAATTATACAGATAAAACTTTAACTTCATTTAAATAATCTATATTCTTCACTGGGAGTGTCGCTAAGGATAGAATAATTAAACATGTACTACGAAGATATTTCAATGTTCTTTAAAAGATTTGAAGAATCGGCGCTCTAAGCTTAAAGATGGCTTAACTTCTATTACAGAGCTGATTGCGTATTACTTGGAGAAAGAAAAGCAAGGACTGCAGTGGCGGCTACGCCAATATATATTGAATATAAAACAGAAAGAGAAATAACGACACAGCTAAAAGCATGCGACAAATTTCGGCAAAAGTTAAACGCTTGTGTCATGAGCACGAGACGGCTATGCATTATCCGCAACGGACGTGGCCATCCACCGTGCATAAGATGCCATACTGACATTGGCTGGCGAAGGGGCCACCACAAGACTAGAGCCGACATTGAGTACTGCTGCAATAAATTATTTAATCGAAGGTCGCACATAATCACTGCGCGTAAAACCCACCTTTAATAACGAGCTTTAACTCCTATCATCATAAAAATGACATCACGTATACATCTCAGTATTTTAGTTATTCAGTGAGCTGTAATATCACGAATGTAATGGACTCTGTGTCCAGTTGGAGGAAGAGAGCCAGTTTAAGAAGCAAGTAGTGATTCACACACATAGAGCACATACGAATAGAAGATCAATTACAAAACAAAGCATTTAACGTGCTACTTTAATTACGATGTGATTTGAGAAATTGGTTAATTAAACGATTTTAAGATGAAGTTTATGATGTTCTACTTTAATGACAAAATAAACTACGTGATTAAAGTGGAAATGTCGAGATTAAAGTTGACATTTAGTGCTTTTTCCCCACCGTGTGCCTTTTTTTTCTCTGTACCCTAATAAACTTTCATATGACACTCAGACGGTGGGCTACGACTCGGCTTTTCACGGCGACTTTGATATGCGACTTCTTTTTTATTTCCGGCACTGTGCGATTTTGTGACTGTGAGCTATCAAGTTTCTCCAACACGCTATGTCACTCGATCAACTTCCTCTTGTTGATTATACCACGGTTTATTTGAACAAATAGTATGTTTTTCCTTTGCCTCCACTTGGTATTCGCTGAAATTCTTATATTTTCCCTGTGCTTTTCCCATCGTCTTTTCACAGAAGGCTGAGCTTAAGGGCGATTTATATTGATTTGCATATTCAAATAGGCGTAATTCTGGGAGGAGTTGGGGCGTTACATAATGCGCGTGCACGAGCGTTAGTTTTCACTCTGATCAGGATTTATGTAGCGGAAGAACGTGGAAGTTGGAGTACGCACAGATTCCTGCATCTGGATTTTTCTGTGCGTAAGCACATTTCGGCTTTTGTGCTTACGCCATGTTATAGTGCGAGTTCTACGCACGGCGTTATACATGAGCCCCCGGGTGTTCTTTGCACTCCGTTTAATGTAGTTTACCGCTTGGATGACATCTTTTAATGTTCCATGAAGCACTGGTACCATATCCTTTGCTGCCAGGGCCTCCCGATGTAAAAAACAATGTTTCCAACTTGCATTTGGAGCTTTCTCAAGTGTTCTCATCAAGATCCCCCCAAGGTTTTTCCTGTCATGGTGGCAGCGTCATCAGTTGTGATACCAACGCACATGTCCCAGCTTACTCTGTTGAGCAGAGAAATTGTTCCTGTAAGTCCTCATCCCACACACGTCTCACATAAACGAGTAAAACCGCTTTGTTTGTTATGGCTGTGGATTCGTCCATTTGTAAGGCCTTAATGCGAGCTGTGGTCTGTTGTTTGATGTCATCTGGCATGTCTTCAATTTGCCTACTAATAGTGTGTGAAAGCTGGCCCGGACGCAGACAGGCAGGCACGTTCATTTCACCCAACACACGTTTATTTACACTATATACAGTTCAGTGCACCACAAAACCCCCAATAGTCTCCAAAGTCCTGGCCACACAATTCCTTACTTTCTTCAGGCCGCCTCCTTGCCTCCTCCAGCAAGCTCAGTCCACTCCACTCCCGACTCTCGCTCCAAATAAAGGGAGGCGGCCCCTTTTATCCACACCCGGATGTGCTCCAAGTGCTTCCCGGCAATCTCCCGCCGACACGCCCCAGTGTGGCGGAAGTGCCGGCTGTGTATCCGGAAGCACTCCGGGTGTCCCTGCTCCTCTTCCCCCCAGCACTTCCTGGTGTGGCGGAAGTGCTGAGGTCCAGGGCTCCAAAGGCAGGGTGGAGTTTCAAAGCTCTGTACCCGTGGCCCTCAAAGGAACCAAGGCGGTCGCCCCCAGATGGTCTGGGGAAGGCGCCAGCCCTCCTCCGGTCCTCCTGGGCATCCCGGCCGGGTCGCCACCCCAGCCACCTCTGACAAGTGTCATTTGACAGAGGTATAGTTTTTAGTTTATCCGCTGCGGATTGATCCCACACCTCTCTGACCAGGTCCATGGCTGCAGGTAAGATGAGGTCCTCTGCAATGGTGTGGGGCTTCTTTAACTTTGCAATACGATGTGCCACCAGGTAAGACGCACGGTGTGCCTGTTCTTGCTTCGAGCACAAAGAAGTAAGACACTTTTTGTGATGTCCTTAGGTCTTGAAGTCATCTTTTAAACTACTCAACAGGTTTATCTTTGAGATAATGGTGTTTTGTTTCCAAATGCCGCTTCAGGTTTGACGCCTTCATGCTTTCATATGCCAACACCTCGCTGCACAAAACACACTGAGGTTTGTGTCCTCCTTTGTCGTCAACAGGGCTGGATTACGACGAAATTGGGCCTGATGCTGCAGCGCATGAAAGGCCTATTTTTTCTTGGCACTGGCATTCAATACTCACCGTACCTGCGCACTCAGACCGACCAAGGAGCCTTAATTGCTTGTGACGCAACCAGCCAGCCTTTATTGAACATGATATGATTAATAATAACGACGTAGTGTCGTAACAACTCAAGATTAACATCAAACTATGTAACATCAACATTCAATAGCAATTGTCTGAAAAGTGCACTTAATGCAGAAAACCTAACAATGAAATACACAAAATTTCACAATTCTCTTACGAAACAGAGTAAGAAAAAATAAATTTGCAGAGACATTGGGTCAAAGTGACTCAGTTCAGGCTCTTGAGGGTAAGAATTTGTCCACAATTTAAATTTCATAATAGACCAGAATCCTGTTGAGGATTTTAAAAATTCTAAACATCCATGCCAGACCTGCGGGCCGCCTTTTCATTTTACCTTTACAGATAACCATTTAAATAGCCATCGATTTTTACTGTAAAACTAACTTTCAAGGTGAAAAATTGACTACGTGGCATTTACTGAACAATAATAAAGTGGCAAGAATCCCCAAGATATTGCAAAAAAACTCAGCTAAATTACTAAGTAAACTGTTTAACGTAAAATTGATAGCATTAACTTGAAATCTCCGGTTAACAATAAACACAACGTCGTTATAGTTACATCGCAGCGCAAAGAACACTAGTAACTGTATAATAATTAGTAACGCTCTGTCTAGGCGTCCGAAAGTCGAACTCTAAGAATTTTTTTGAGGTTAAAATAGCAAATGAAAACTGTTCAGTTTCTGGAAAATTCTCGTCTGTTTTCATCTGGGCCTATTTCAGGAATGGGCCTAACGCTGCAGCATCAATAGCACCCACCTTAATCCGGCCCTGGTCGTCAATATAAAAGAATCCATATCTAATGTGTTCTGCGTCGTACCTGCGTTTTCGCCGTTAGCATATATATATGGTGTGAAACGGCGGTTGTCAACTCGCATTACCGGGCATTATCGCCACCTACTGTTAAGAAGTGTGAACAGATGGCACGCTGTTTATTCTTTTCTTAACATTTTTTTGCCCAGGCAAAGGTCCGTGACCCACTGAAAATGGGTTCACGACCCATCAGTTGAGAATCACTGTTTTAGAGGGTAGCTGCTGATTGCCAGAGATATCACCGCCACATGCTTTTCTCCCCACGCAGGGGATGCTCTCCCAAACACGATCAGATAAAGTGCTTGACGTCGGAGCGTACCTGCCAGAGATACCTCGCCAACTTTTTACATTTTTGGCAAAGAGATCACAGCTACATTCTCGCCCCTGATAACAAAACCAAAAATATTGTATATTATGATGCCCTGGGATATGAAAGCTATCAATATAAATTCTTCTCAGTACAAATGACATATTTTTTTAATTTTGTAATTGATTGTTAAAGTTTGTCCTGTTTCGCTACAACGCAGGCGACGCCACGGAGGACAGCTAGTTTGTGATAAACATACTAATAATTAGGGGCTGCGGTGTCGAATCTCCAGAGTCCTGAGTCGACCCTCTGATCAGCCTCAGCCTCTCAGGAGTTGCCATATCCTCCTCATGCCTGTGTGGTATTTTCTCCCCACAAATGTCCCAAAGATGTGCCAGTTAGGTGAGCTGGTAGGCTTTTGTGTTGACAGGTTTCCAGTCTTGTGCCCTGGGCTACTAGGAAAGGCTCCAGGAACTGAATAAAGTGGGTTTGATAACTCTGGACAATGATCTTATGGAAGTTCCCATCAAGTACTTGATGTAAATACTTCTTGTATTTTTTGATGGTTCCCAGTGCGCCTATGACTGCTGGAGCCATTCTTGTCCTCGTGCTCCTGTGTGTCTCACTTCAATCTCTAGGTCCTTGTATCTGATGATCTTCTCGGCCTCCTCGCTGAGGTTGCTGTTGTCATCTGGGATTGTCACATCGATGAAGACACATGACTATACTCTTCTTGTCGCGGAACACGATGTCCGGCCTGTCTGTGGGAACGGTCTTGGTGTCAATGACTGCATCTGGTATGTGCTTGCACCATTTGTTGTTATTATGTTGTTTAATTCATACGCCGAGTCGTTATTATATATAATGTGTGTTAACGTGACAAACACAGTACACCTCAGAGTTGGTAAATGTGATGCCCAGACTCTGTTTTAGTTCCTGTTTAAGAGGGTCAATGCTGCGTATCTGCACTGAAGAGCTGTTTCCTCTCACATTGTAAGTTGCAGCTGCCACTAAAATTCTTGGAAGAAGAATTTAAGGTGACAAAAAAAAAGGGAAGTACTACCGTGCCAGGTGTGGTGTGACCCAAAGGTAGCCAAAGCTGGAATCGGGATGAGAGCTGGGAGAAGAAGCAGTCCTGTGAGCTGAAGCAGGCCTGTGGATGTGGTGACTTGAGGAAGAGCTGGGCTGACAGCTGCGAAGGGATGAAGAAGAGGTGAGGGTAGCAGTGAAGAAAGAGTGGCAATGAAACGGCCACATGCATGGAAAAGATAGGACGGCATTCTGGGTAGAGATGTGAAGAGCAGAGCCTTAATGGATTCAACTCCTGCTGCCCAGTCCATCTAACCAGAAGATAAGAGTCAAAGTAGAAACACCAGCTTGGCCACTATTGTCCAAACGTGGAACCTTGGTGCGTATTTTAAATACTAGGAGAAGGAAGATACCAGTGGTGGCATGATCAAGTCCTGAAGGTTGTGACAGAAGCTATCAGCAAAGGGATAAAGTGGAGCAAACAGGTTTGTCCTTCTAAACAGGTCATCACAGTAATTAGAGCTGTCAAAACCAAAAGGAAAACGATCTGCCTGAATCCTGGCCTCTGAAGGTGGACCTAGACAGAGACGGCCAAAGTTCTCTTAGCGTATTGCAGTCACTGCACTCCAGTACAGCAAACAAGTTGTTCTACTGGAGCTGATGGCCCCATGTAAAGATCATATGGCTATGAGGCTTTCAGGAGAAAACTCACCAAATAGGAGGAATTGGTCAGTGATTGCCAACACGGTGGTTTTGCAGGCCAATCCTTGATCAGAGCCTTTAAGTCATTGGGTGACAAAGGAGTGAGGAGGAGAAAGAGCCATCAGCAACACCACTGAAGCAGCAGGGAAAGCCTCTGGACGGCTGTGGGTCAAGAGAGGAGAGCCAATGGCTTGGTAGTGGGTGAAGTTGCCTGTTTTCCTATCTGGCCACAAGCAGAAACCTGATGAACCTCAGTTGGGTCACCTAGAGGAGAGTGTATGATGTTGAAAGTCATGAAACACTTGAGGAATCTGAGAACAGCGCTGAAGATGTATTTACTCACTTCATACAACTAGAAGTGGTGGTGCTGCTACGACAAATGCAGCTTGGATATACCAAGTAGTGGGAATGGGACAGCCATGCTAAAGAGTCCCGTTACATTTTAAAGAACTGGCCACTGCGTGAGGGCAGAAAAGTGTGCCACAACAACCACTTGTCGACCCAACCAAGATGTTTATCTCTCCTCTTCACAGAAAACTTAGACCAATGAATTTCAGAAAAGTGATGAGCAAGGAAGTGTGACGATGTGGGTTCTGGCTCCACGCTCCCATGGCTGTTTGGGAACCCTTGAACCCAACACCGTCGATAATGAAACCGAGAGAGCTAGTCAGTGAAGGCAAATAATTGAGCATCTGAACAAGGGGATGTTTAAAAGTGAAACAGTGCTTTTATTTAAAACAGTCAACAAAACAGGTGTTCAAATAAATAGTGCAGTTTCAAAGTTCTTCATTAAATAATCCAATAAAAGAACGTGGAGGTTAAAACAATAGAAAAAACAATCCTTTAAAACGAGAGGTAAAATCTTCTCGAAGCAATCTTAAAAACAACAAATCCGGTGTAACGTTTCTGTTAGCGTCTCACCTGCTTATCCCGTTTGGGCTTAGCAGCAGGCAAGACGCTCTCTGCAGCTGCCCTCCTACAACACACATTAGAGACTGGAGACCTCCCGATCCCTAGCTCCGGTTTGGCACTCATCCCAGCCTCGGAGAACTTGGTTTCCACCAATGGCCAGGTCGCCCACTTTGGGGATTCCAACCACCAAGTCTCCCGACTTCCGCTGCCTTTCCGTGGCTTCTCTGCGGCCAGTCGCCTTCCTTGGTCACTCCCGCTACCTGATCGCTCAGCGGGAGTGACATCCAACTCAAACGCCTGGGTGTTGGCCTAACACCCAGCTTCCTTACAGCTGCCCTAGATCGTGCGCTCACCACACGCACGCACTGCGTGTCTGTCTCTCCTGCACCGCATGCTTCCTCGCTCCCTGTAACCTCCGTCCTCTTTCCTTTCCTTTTTCTCTCCGATCGTTTCCTTTCCACCCCTTCAACCGACTTGCGCTTCTTTTTTATAACGTGAGGGGCCATCACAGCTGTAGCATTAGCCACGGGAGCAATCACGAATGTGGGCAGTTCCTCACCTGTGCACACGGTGAGAAACGCCCACATCGACGACTGCCCCGCGGCTCGCTACAACATCACCCCTCACGAAGCCGCCTCGGGTGCGGTGATTATTTAAAAATGGCCTTTGCTCAGTGAGCTGTGGACCCGCTATACCACAGGAAGATGATGGAGTTCAATATCTGAGACAGATGGTTTTAACGAAAATCGATGCCGAGATTAAGGACAGCAGTTGTGTTGGTCCACAAATCAGATACATCATCAATGACAAGCCCTTGGAAGAAGTCACATGGAAGTCATTCAAGGATGTTGCTGGTAACTACACAACACCAAACTCCATCCAGCTGTTGGACAACATGCTTCAAGCATACGAAACCATGAAGTGCAACGTGTCGCTAATGATGCATTTTCTGCATTCACGCTTGGACTTCTTCCCAATTCATAGTGTGAAACACGTTGGAATGATGGAAACGTGAAATCCAGCCAGGTGGAATCCTTAAGTGCTGGCCGACTCATGTTGGACACTGAAATGAGAAGAATTCGATGTGGAGTACAAACTAAAAAACAGCAGCAAAGCATTTTGAGCTCATTTGAACAAATGCAACGTGTCCGCATCATTAAGTGAGTAAACGCACTAAATTCAGTTGAAGTTAATGTCACGTTTCTACAGAATTCCTACATGGTAGTTAGTCAATCTGAAATTATAATTGTGTTCATCTTGAAGCTTTCCATCAGAATTGTCCACATTGTTCAAGAAGCAAAACGTTTGAAAGCATTTGTTGTCCAGTGTTATATTAGTGCAAAGCGTTTTAAAAATGCAGACCACAGTAATGCACTGGAAGTCCTTCCTCTTCATGGCTGCCTGCAACTTCACTTCTGTCCCGGTGGATTCTGGGTCTTCACTTGCCTAAGGTTGATAAGTCACGGCCTAGATTTCCCAGGTGAGCCTTCATTACTGTGCTGCAATGAGCTGGATTCTCTGTCGGTATTGGCGGATGACTATAAGGTTCCTGTTGGCCTTGGAGTTTATGATGGCTGCTCACCTACTTTACGAGTGGGCTGTCCTGACGTTTTCAGCTCCCACTTTGCATCACATGGGGGTTTATCCTCCAACTCTGATATTGTTGGTGCTCCTTTCACCCGAGCTCTTCTTCTTTTTCATCCCGGTAGGGGATTGCTGCATGACAGTAGTGTCCCCCATATGAAAATTACTGACTACTTTCTACCATATGTGAACAGACAAACAGTAGAGCGTCATGTAAGCAGTGCCCACAGATAAAAGGGATGTTCTGGTGTTTTTATTCAAGTATTATTTTGTAATTGTTGTCATGTGTATGTGGGGGTGACACTGGCAGTTTGTACCTGCCCCTGGTCTTGACAAGAGTGGAATGGCTTGATTTGTAACACTGGACAATGATTCATGGGACAGGGAGCACAGGCAGACAGTGTGGCGTAGTGGTTAAGGCTTTGGACATCAAGCCCTGAGGTTGTGGGCTCAAATCCTGCTAGAGACTCCGTGACTCTGAGGCGGACCACATGACCTGCCTGTGCTCCAATTGAAAAAACCAAAAGAAATGGAACCAACTGTATCCTAAATGGATAAAGGCATCAGTCAAGTCAGGTCAGGTCAGGTTGAGGAGCCTGCACTGGTATAGTGCGCTGCCGCATCCATCACCTGACAACACAGCTTGGGGTCCTGGTTGGCAACCCTCCAGGTAGACACCTTCCAGAAATGACAATCTATCTGCTGCAGCCAAGTGTTATGTGGCTGTCCAGCCACTCGGGTCCACAGCAATGAGGGTCCTGTGAGCCCCCTTCAGGAAACTGACGGTTCCTCACAATGCAGGTCATGGACTCATTTAGGACTCCATGAGCAACACAAAGTCATTCTCTGAAGAGACACACAGTACTGAAAGAGTCCAGTCTTCATCTCAGGTCACTGGTCCATATCTCTCAAAGAAGAAGCACCAGGACTCTAAAGACTCGGAGATATCAGGAGTGCCCCTCCTTTCCAGTGACCTCATGACCCCACATGCTCTCCCACTCAGTCTATTGGCTTCATTGGAAGAGTCACCAGAGACATGAATGTCACTGCCGAGATAAGTAAACCTCTCGACGAGCTCGACACTCTCTCTGCAGACAGGCATACTGAAGGCTGTGCCTAATAGTCAAATAAGTAAAAAAATTCTAAAACATTTCACAGTTCCCGTTGGGGGCACTTACTTTTTCACACAACTGCATGTGTCCGTTTTCCTTCAGGGAAGCACCTGCCAGGCGTCTCCATGTGTTCAAGGAGCAAGGGTCTGGCCTACTACCGGAGCTGCCCGTCTCAGTCTGCTCCTTCAGCTGTGGTGGGCCCAGCGGGTGGGGTGCCAGCTGCCTTGCAGTGGTTTAACTGGCCTGGCAGCTGTGCCTTACTTGCACTCTGGCTGAATCCTCACCAGACAAGCGGCTGTTAATGCAGCCAAGTACTTCCAGCAGCGAGTATTGATGTTTGCAAATCAGATTTTTGTATAATGAAGTGAATTCATTGGCTTTGGGTTTCTTCTCGCGCTCTGTGCCTATCAATCACGCCAACAAAGACGGCCTTGAAAGGGGATCCTGGGCTGTAAATCCAAATCCCTCGGGAGCCTTTTGTGAAATTCAATTCCTCGTTCAACAGTTGCACTGGGGGACAGTGGGGGGTGGGGATGGTGGGATTTGGCTTTTCCTTTAAAAGGCAGCCGAGCGGGAGAGTGGGCATCACATGGCCCTCGGAGAGCAGGAGGTCTCACTTGTCACAGCTGCACACGCTACTTGAAATATGACATGGGGGCTTGGCGCTTTCGCACCAGGCGGCTTGGCCGGGAGTTCAAAGCCACTGAGGTGACCTTCAGGAGAAATGACCTGAGCCCGTGTGAGTGGGCCACCCCCCTGCCATAGTTTTGAGATTTCTCTGGGATGTTGGCAGATTTTCTGCTCGTGGTCTTTCTACATTGCAGGTCTTTCCATGTCTCCATCATGCATCTCATCACTTATGAGGTGATGCTGCTGGAAAAGGCTGACTGCTTAATAACTGACATGAAAGTTGGGGTCTGACCCTGATTTAGTTCAAACCCCATCTCCCTTGAACAACTGTAAAAGATTTGCTTTGTCCTGGTCCCCCAGTCTTGTCAGAAAACCTTAAAAAGTTCTTGGATAACCGTATGAGACCAAGATGTCTATCAAACAATTTGGACTGGAAAGTGACGTGTCATTTAGTCAGATCTTTCTAGGGCGTCTACTGCAATTGTCAATAAAATGCCCAGATATCTGCCCGGGGGGGCAACTTGCCTGATTGCTTACTGCATTGGCGTCTTCTTTTCTTCTCTCCATTTCACGCTGCTGTGAATCCGACAATAAAAAATGGTAAAACCCGGTGATACCCCTAAAGAAATGAACCAAAACCAAGACCAGGATCTGACTACTCTGCCCAAAACAGGGATCCAAACGACCTGGCCCCCAACTCAAAATGTAAGCGTCCAGGCCTGCACAGGCCCAAAAATGGGGCACAGGCTTTTATAGTTGCAAAAAAAACACAACCACTTCAAATCTTCAAAATTCTCAAAAACACCCTTTAGAGTGAGAGGATAACCGTAAACCACCTTGCTTGAAGGACACAAAATGTTTAAATAAAAACGATTAAAAGATCACACCTACTCGAATAATCGAGCCAAGTTCATCTTCACAAAGTCCAAAGCGATCAGTCATTAAGTCAAAACGCTGCGCAAATATTCGAGAGTCTCATACCAAAAATTACTTCAAACTAAGAAACACTCAGACCTTCCCGGTCCTCAAAGAAAAGCAGTTCATGAACTTCATACGAAACACATCACCCTGGCTCTGTGACGGTGCAAATCGACCCCTATGCTACTGGGGCCTTCCGGAGAGCCTCTTGAACCCGCTGCCACCGATAACGTACCCGAGGGATGAGCCAGCAGATGAGGACACAACACACAAAGCAAAGGGGGTTGGTGCATAAAAATGTAAAAGAATCTAAAAGCACAGTGCATCCAAAGGCTCGATAAATAAATAATTCAGTTAAAACAAAAGTGACAGTGATGATCAAAAACAATACGTTCAAATGAGGTTAACATACAGGTAGGTATCCATCGTTTTAAAAACACTCTCCGCTGTGCATCACCCAAAAACGTCCCTCTACCCCCAGGTGAGGCCTTGAAGCTGAAGAGATGCCTGAGAGTCCAGCCCACCTTTTGCAGCCTTGCTGTTAGGCTCAGGCCCCTGCCGTCGTCTCTGGCTCCCAGCAGGTCAGCATCTCGTATCTCCGACTACTGCTGCCATGGCATCGCCCGCAGGATGCCTCACTGGGCCTTCCCGGTGCCTTTCTCCTGGCCATATGAGGAGTCGTGCCAACCAAGCAACGTGTAAAACACTTCCAGATCATTCAGCTGGATGGCCATGATGCCCACCCAGGGACTGTTTGCCTTTTCTCCCTCTCTCTCTCTCCTGTCCACTCACCCACATACACTGGCCCCCTTTACCTCCTGCCACCTCCTTTCTTCGTGGCGCCACTTGAATTTAGAAGGAACTGAAGCCCAATTCCGTGGTGTAGGTAGTGCACACCGCCACCTCTTTGTGGTCGTCTGTGACATTCCTTGGTGTTTGTGTAGTGTATGACTTGTGTTTGCCTTACAAACAATCCGTCAGTATGTGCAATGCGCCTCACTGTCAGCAGATGTCGCTGCAGCTCTTTTTCTGTCAGGCTCGGCCGCTAAGTTCTATAGCCAGTTATGAGGTTTTGTGACGGTGACGTTAAATTTGCTCACAGCTAGTTGGCACTGGTTTACTCCTCCCAGCATAGTTTGTCCTGTGTGTGTTTGTTGCAGATGCTGCTCTGAACCTCCTACTGGATTTAGGAAGGGAAACCAATAACAGCTAAAAACTTCTCCTTCACAAAGGTTCTTACCCTTCAGCTACTGTGACACCAGTGCCACCATAAACGAGGTGGTGTAATGCTAACCACTGACTTAAAGTGAATTGCTCTCGAGGTGTACATATGGCTTGGTTCCTGTTGACTCCTGTTTTGTTCCAAATCTTCTGTGTTGACTTCCTCCAGCACACGATGAAGGATGCTTGCTGCTGCTTCTTTCTCTGTTCAGGAGTTCCTCTCCTTCTCCTTGTTTGCTTTGGTCACGTCTTCTGGTTGCAGGTGGCGCTGTGGTTTTCTCTCGGGTTTGACTCACTGTAGTCCTGGTTTGTTTGCCTAAAATGGATGTCTGCCTGGTAGCCAGCCGGTGGTCAGTCGATGCACTTCTTTAGCAAGATGGACGCTCGGCTTTACATATGGCCCTTCTTACTTATACAGACGGTCCTGCGCTCTTCCAGGTTATCCTTCAGAGTATGAGGGGTCGCTCCAGTCTTTGTTGTGGCCAAATGCCAGCCAGCAGGGGTCCTGCTCTGGAGCAGAGTCAGGCTTGGGGGGGAATTCTTTAAAACTCCCTTTTTAAGCCCTGCACAGATTTTTCTACTAACCAACTCTAAATTTGGCAGACCGTATAAGACATCATCAACCTTGTGCAGGACAGAAGTCATTTTTTCCCACAATGTTCACTGACCTCTGAGTCTTTCACATGTTATTCACCGTTTCACAATTCCAGAGGGTCACAAGTGTCCGTACACTTTGTTCATATTTGGTGGCGTTGCCTTTAAATTACTTAACTTGAGCCAAACATTTTGGGTCGCCTTCCACAAGCTTCTTACAGTAAGTTGCCGGAATTGTGGCCCAATCCTTCAGACAGAACTGGTGTAACTGGGACAGGTCCGTAGACCTCATTGCTCGCACACGCTGTTTCAGTTCAGTCGGATTGAGGTCAGGGCTTTGTGATGGCCACTGCAATATCTTGACCTTGTTGTCCTTAAGCCATTTTGTCACAACTTTGGTGGTCTGCTTGTCCATTTGGAAGACCCACTTGAGCCTGGGTTTCAACTGCCTTGCTGAGCTCTTGAGATGTTGCCACAGTGTATCTCCATCATTTTCCTTCCTCGTGATGCCATCTGTTTTATGGAGTGCGCCAGTCCCTCCTGCAGCCCCCACAACATGATCATCCCACCTCTGTGCTTGACTGGTGTTCTTTGGCTTGTAAGCCTCACCTTTGTCCTCCAAACATAAAGATGGTCATTATGGCCCAACAGTCTGATCTTGGATTCATCAGACCAGATGACTTTACCCCAGAAGGTAAGATCTTTGTCCTCATGTGTCATTGCAAACTGCAGTTTGGCTTTTTTATGGCGGCTTTAGAGCAGTGGCTTCCTCTTTACTGAGCAGCCTTTCAGGTTATGTTGATATCGGACTCACTTTACTGTGGATATCGAGACTTGTCTGCCCGTGTCCTCCAGCATCTACATAAGGTCCTTTGCTGTTATTCTAGGATTGAGTTGCACTTTCTTCTCTAGGAGACAAAATGTGCCTCTTTCCTCAGTATGACGGCTGTGCGGCTGTGGTGTTTATACTTCCGTATTCTTGTTTGTACAGATGAACGTGGAACCTTCAGGTGTTTGGAAATTGTTCCCAAGGATGAACCAGATTTGTGGAGGTCCACCATTTTTTTTTCTGAATTCTTGGCTGATTTCTTTTGATTTTCCCATTATGTCAAGAGGCAGTGAGTTTGATGGTAGGCATTAACGTCCATCCACATGTTGACTCTACTTGGGCTAATCGACTCCATCCATCCATCCATCTTCCTCCGCTTATCTGAGGTTGGGTCGTTGGGGCAGCAGCTTGAGCAGAGATGCCCAGACTTCCCTCTCCCCGGCCACTTCTTCTAGCTCTTCCGGGGGAACCCCAAGGCATTCCCAGGCCAGCTGAGAACCATAGTCCCTCCAGCATGTCCTGGGTCTTCCCCGGGGCCTCCTCCTGGTTGGACGTGCCCAGAACACCTCACCAGGGAGGCGTCCAGGAGGCATCCTGATCAGATGCCCGAGCCACCTCATCTGACTCCTCTCGATGTGGAGGATCAGCGGCTCTGTGGTGTTATGGGTCCACAGCTCACTGAGCAAAGGCCATTTTTAAATAATCACCGCACCGAGCGGCTGTGGGCGATGTTGTAGAGCCACGGGGCAGTCGTCGATGTGGGCGTTTCTCACCGTGTGCACAGGTGAGGAACTGCCCACATTCGTGATTGCTCCCGTGGCTAATGCTACAGCTGTGATGGCCCCTCAGGTTATAAAAAAGAAGCGCGAGTCGGTTGAAAAGGGATGAAAAGAAAGAGGAGAAGATAAGGAAAAGAGAGGACGGAGGTTACAGGGAGCGAGGAAGCAGGCGGTGCAAGAGAGACGGACAGGCGGTGCGTGCGTGTGGTGAGCGCACGATCGAGGGCAGCTGTAAGGAAGCTGGGTGTTAGGCCAACACCCAGATGTTTGAGTTGATGTTGCTCCCGCTGAGTGACCAGGTAGCGGGAGTGCCTAGAGGAAAGCGACGAGCCACAGAAGGCCGCGGAAAGGCAGCGGAAGTCAGGAGGCTTGGTGGTGGAGTCCCCAATGTGTGCGTCCTGGTCATTGGTGGACATCAAGTCTCGGGGACTGGGATGAGTGCCAGACCGAAGCCAGGGATCGGGAGGTCTCCAGTCTCATGCGTGTGTTTCAGGAGGGCAGCTGCAGAGAGCGTCTTGCCTGCTGCTAAGCCCAAACGGGATAAGCAGGTGAGACGCTAACGCTAACATAGATGAACACCGGATTTGTTGTTTTAAAGAACTGCTTCTTAGAGAAGATTTTAACCTCGTTTTAAAGGATTGTTTTTTCTTATTGTTGTTTTAACCTCCACTTTCACTTCTGTTTTAATGGATTATTTATTTAATGAAGAACGTTTCAATTGCACTTTATGAACACTGTTTTTTTGTTGACTGTTTTAAATAAAAGCACTGTTTCACTTTTAACCATCCACTTGCTCAGATGCTCAATTATTGCCTTCACTGACTAGCTCACTCGGTTTCATTATCGACGGTGTTGGGTTCAAGGGTTCCCAAACAGCCATGGGAGCGTGGAGCCAGAACCCACATCGTCACAGGCTCTACTCTGAGCTCCTCCCAGGTGACTGAGCTTCTCACCTTATCTTTAAGGGAAAGCCCAGACACCCTGCGGAGGAAACTCATTTCAGCCGCTTGTATTCGCGATCTCGTTCTTTCAGTCACTACCCACAGCTCATGACCATAGGTGAGGGTAGGAACGTAGATCGACCGGTAAATGGAGAGCTTTGCCTTACGGCTCAGCTCCTTTTTCACCACGACAGACCGATGCAGAGCCGGCATCACTGCGGATGCCGCACCGATCCGACCGTCGATCTCACGCTCCATTCTTTCCTCACTCGTGAACAAGACCCCGAGATACTTGAACTCCTCCACTTGGGGCAGGATCTCACCTCCAACCCTGAGAGGGCACTCCACCGTTTTCCGGCTGAGGACCATGCTCTCAGATTTGGAGGTGCTGATTCCAATCCCAGCCGCTTCACACTCAACTGTGAACCGATTCAGAGAGAGCTGAAGATCACGGCCTGATGAAGCAAACAGGATAACATCATCTGCAAAAAGCAGTGACCCAATCCTGAGTCCACCAAACCGGACCCCCTCAACACCCTGGCTGCCACTAGAAATTCTGTCCATAAAAGTTATAAACTATGGGCTAATCAGCTATCAGAAGCTAATTGTCTAACTGCCTAAAGGCTTGACATCTTTTTCTGGAATTTTCCAAGCTGTTTAAGGGCACAGTTAACAAAATTGTGACCCACTGGAGTTAAGATATAGTCAGTAAAAAGTGAAATATTTGAGACATTATGCCAAATTTATAGCTTATTAGCATTAAATCTGTGGAGGGGTTATAAAGTGAGTTTGAAAGAATTCACTCCGAGTCTGTGGAAACGTCTGTCCAGGCCGAGAGCTCAGATCTGGTGCCTCCAAAGGGTTATGGACGTTGTGAAAAAAGCACAAAGAACAAATATGAAGATCTGGGGAGTCCACGCCATGTACTGTGGTAACCACAAAACAATTCAAAACTGAGTCGCAACAAGACTAAATAAGAGGATTAAAGCTTGGAGACAGGAAGGGGCGGGATCACGGCAGGAAGTGAGGTCTCGTAGGAGGGTGTGTTGAAGTGGGAGTAGGCGGAGTCTTAGGCAGGCTTTCCTTCTGCTGGTCTGTGGAAGAGGGAGGAGAGGTATTAGCACCATTTAGCAGCCCCAGTCTCTGTGTCTTACTCCCAGTTAAGCCCTCCCAAGCTCGAGTGTGTATGTGTGAGACATCATCTTGTGCCTTGGGTGCCCACCAGGGTCCCCAGTCTTTGAGTTGTGGTTCTTTCAAACATTTGCTCAGTAAACGGGGGGGCATTGTGCAGGCATTGTGATTGATCAATCTTGTCAGATGAGGTCCTGTAGTTGCAATACAAAGAGAGACCCAATGGGGACAGAAGTGACGCTCGAGCTGAATTGACGGGGGTCCAGCAGCTGCATCTTTATTAAGCAAAGGATTTGTGTGCCAAAGCAAACCTAAAATGGGCGATGCCAGTCTGTCCTACAGTACTGTCCTTATCATGGTCGAGTCAAGTCAAGGGGTCTTTAGTGTCATACCATCTCTTCACATAGCTTGGTCCATCACACAGTGGTCAGAAATCGCACTTCCATAGGGCCACAGTGCAATATTTACACCAGGGGAGTCCAGCTCGGGTCTTGGAGGGCCACAGTGGCAGCAGGTTTTCATTCTAACCATCTTGTTAATTAGAGGCCAGGTTTCGCTGCTAATTAGCTTCTAGTTATAATTAACGTGACTCAGACCCTTTAGTTGTTTCTTTTTCCTTAATTAGCAGCTGTGACCTGTAGGGGGCACTCCAGCCACCCTAACCTGACGCATAGCAGACATGAGGCGCAAGTTTAAACACACAGCACACGTTTATTGCAGCGGGGAAGCACTAAGCCTAAACCTGACTCCACAGCACACAAGCACCAGGAATAAAGAAACAGCAGTTTGTCTTCTTTTCTTCTGTCTCTCACTCTCACTCTCTTCTGCCTTCACTCCTCCTTTGTCTTTGTCGTCATTGTCCTCCTCCTCCTTCTCCTCCTCTTTCACTTTCTTCTTCTCCTCCTCCTCCCGACTCTGCCTCCTGCAGGAGTGGCCGCCTGCTCCCTTTAAGTCGCACCCAGGAGTATTCGAGGTGGCACCTTAGAGGGGTCCAGAATCACTCCCAGATGTGGTGGAAGCCCCAAGTAATTCTCTGTAGTGCCCCCTGTTGGCTGCCATGGAACCCAACAGGGCTGCAGTGAAGTCCAGTGTGCTCTGCAGGAATACATGGTCCCATAGCAATCCAGGGGGGGCTTCCCTCTAGTGCCGCGGTAGAGATATTGCCCCCTGTCCTTCCACAATACCATCGTCCCAGCTGGGCAAGGCTCCTGGCCATCCGTGACACAAATACCGAGACACAAAACAAGCCACCGCCACATGAGCAGCTCCCCTGTGCCCATCACACAATTTCTGAAAATAAAGAAAGGTGAAGGTCTCAGTAAGGCTGATCTGCTCAGGTCACTAAAACATTTTGACGGGAAATCAACAGTTTTGGAAATGTCAGCTGTAGCCGAATGAGAGCAGCAACAGGCCACGGAATTAAATAACGAGTTTAATTAACAGCCAGAATCAGCTTCTCATTTAGAAACGGGTTGGAGTCTGAAGCCTCGCTTTTGCTGGTCGTCTGTCATCTCGTTTCGCGTCTCATTTCTGTTTGGCTGCCATTTAATGAAGAAAAGAATCAACTCAGAGGACTGAATCCTTAAAAACAGGGCTATGAAAATGAAGGGAAAAGAAGTGAATTAGCAGTGAAAACGGGTCGCTGATTAAAGAAAAGGGTTAGAATGAAAGCCTGCAGCCACTGCGGCCCACCAGGACCAGAGTTGGACACCCCTGATTTAGACAAGGAATATGACAATACAACCTGCGTGTGGCCTTCAGGACAAAAAACAACCTGCAGACGCCCCAGCAGTTTTATTATATCTGTGGACTTGGAGAGGAGTCAGCTAACTCTTAAGAAATACCACCCAGGGCAGAGGACGTGGACCCACCTGTGCTTGATGCATCGCTGGCTTTCATAAGAATACACTGGCGATACCATACCTGAGCTGTAGCGCTGTCAACCTGTTAATCTTTGTCTCGAGAAAATACCTCCTGATAGACAAAGTGTTTAGTGAGAACTTCAAGCCCTGCCCTCCGTTGCTGAGGGGTTTCACTTGCATGTTGCTGAGCTTCGGTGTTGTGTCTCTTCATCTATGCCATTAGCACCACGTCAATGTTTGCTGCACACAGGGCTCTCATAGTGAGAAGTGAAGTGCATGCAGGCGCCACCTAGTGGCTGTGGTTCAATGTGAGAAGAGCAGACTGCTCCACACACGCACACACACACACACACACACACAGGTCTTTTGTAGTGAGAAGTGAGGTGCATGCAAGTGCAGAAAAAAATGCAAAAGTGTGTTCATGCGCCATCTAGTGGCTGTGGTTGAGCATGAGCAGAGCAGACTGCTCCATACACGCACACACGCACACAAGTCTTTCGTAGTCATAACTGAGGTGCGTCCAAGCACTGATAAAATGTAAAACTGTGTTGATGCGCCATCTCACCAAGTGCAAGTCACACTTGTATGAGCTTCAACATCTTTTGTAGAAGTCACACCAACTCACCTGGCTGTGGTTGAGCGTGAGCAGAGTGGACTGCTCCAAACACACACACACACACACACAAGTCTTTTGTAGTCAGAAGTGAGGTGCATGTAAGCATCCAAAAAATGTAAAAGTGCATGCAAGCGCCATCTAGTGTTTGAGTGCCAGCTGAGCAGAATCTACATACATGCACAGGTCATTCAGAGTGAGAAGTGAGGTTCATGCAAGAGCTGAAAAAATCTAAAAGTGCGTGATGTGCCATCTAGTGGCTGTGGTTGAGCATGAGCAGAGCAGACTGCTCCATACACACAAACACACACACAAATCTTTCATAGTCTGAAGTGAAGTGTGCCCAAGCACCGATAAAATGCAAAAGTGTGTTCATGCGCCATCTAGTGGCTGTGGTTAAGCGTGAGCAGAGTGGTGACTGCTCCATACACACACACACACACACGCACACAAGTCTTTCGTAGTCATAACTGAGATGCGTCCAGGCACTGATAAAATGTAAAACTGTGTTGATGCGCCATCTCACCAAGTGCAAGTCACGCTTGTATGAGCTTCGACACACACACACATGCACAGGTCTTTTGTAGTGAGAACTGATGTGCAGGCAAGCATTGAAAAAATATAAAAGTGCCTGCAAGCGCCATCTAGTGGTTGAGTGTGAGCTGAGCAGACTGCTCCATAGATACACGCAGGTTTTTCGTAGTGAGAAGTAAGGTGCATGCAAGTGTCGAAAAAAATCTAAAAGTGTATGATGCGCCATCTAGTGGCTGTGGTTGAGCATAAGCTGAGCGGACTGCTCCACACACACACAGACACACACCCAGGTGTTTTGTTTATATACTGTACGTCTAATAATAATACAATGGAGTGGGTAATTTTACATAAGGGAATGAAGAATGACGAAGAACAGACCTCAGGTGAGTGATGAAGGCGCATTGCAGTATGGTCTTCCTAAAGTCGACGGTGGTCTCTTTGGTTTCATCAGCACTGATTGACAGGTGGTTACACTCGCACCCGTCTACCACTTGAAATAAAATCTACAACACAAGAGATTGTGCAGAAAGTGAAGGGGCCTGAGGGCTCTCTGAAGGCGCTGTCCTCGGGACACTGTTGACCCTAAGACCCTGCAGACAGTGCCCTCTGTGTCATCGTTTTTCTGTGTGTGTCTTTTTGTTGAATTCCATGACGCTGTGTGCCCACTACCTTGAACCTGCACATAAATGCGGCACAATCTGAGAAGAGGCCTCATTTGTACCATCAATATGCAAATACAGGGACATTAATTTGCATATCATTGATATGCACATTTGGTTAATTGGTGACTTTCAAGTGGCCCCCATATGTGTGCTTCTGAGGGCGGGAGTGACGACTAAGCCCTGTGACAAACAGGCACCCCATTCAGGGTTGGTACCTGCCTTGTGCCCGATGCTGCCAGGAGAGGGTCTGGCCCCTGTGACCCTGAACTGAATGGATGTCTGCACAAAGAGCAAAACATGTGCCCTGCTGCTCACCTTCACTTATCAGGGGGTCGCAGGTTACATATGGACATTAACAAAAGGCAGCCGTGTGTGCCAGTTCGTTGCAGGTCACTTTCAAGATGCTAATGGCCTAACGCACATGTGTTGGGGATGTGAGAGGAAGCCCACTGGGATAGTAATTGGGCTGGGAATTAAGCCAAAGTCTTTGGGACTGAGAGAGAGCCATGCCATCCACGGTGCCACCCTTGGCTTAACACACTGACTGAAAATGTTACATGTCATTTATTAACCATTGGTCTACCTCTGTGCCAGGCTGTCAGAATTAAATGGGGCTCATGAGGAGATGGCCAGACCCCCACAGTCATGGACCACTCTGGTGGGAGTCCCTGCACTTCATCCCCAAACTCCCCCTCACTGGATCTGCAGTTGTGGCTGCATGCGTTCCTCTGCCAGGGCTGCAGGCTGTCACTTTTAGACTATTGGGACGTGCCTGATCTTCGCCATTATTTAGCCTCATTTGCATAATTAATGAGTGATAAACACAGCTGTCAGGCAGCTGGCACTGCACAAGCCGCGGGTCACGCCCAGGTAGGCTCATTCATGGTGAACCTGCTCTTGTTCGCGCTGTACCCAGAAGACAAAACAATTCCCTGGAGCAGTCGCCAGGTGGCACGACGAGTTGGAATGAAAAATCACCAAGAAAAAACAAATACAAAAAACGTACAGTGTGATATCCCATAATAACGTCAGCAGATCAGCTAACAACAGGAGAAACAATTGAGTACAATAGCAGCTACAAAATAAATAAATAAATGATATCTGTGGATGGCACAGTGGTTGGTGCTGTTGCCACACACACCTGCAGGGATCTGAATTTGAAGACTGGGATTACTGGCGCTGTGTGAAGTCCTTGGTGGTCCGAAGCACCTTGAGGCGGTGTGCGCCATGGGCAGACACCATTTAAAATCAAAAGCCATCCCGTGCCATGACTTATCACTTCAGCTGGCAGTTCTTAGAAATATGGAAACCCCGGGGCTTCTTTCTGTTGTCTCTGGGGGCACGATGACGGTCCGGGTCAGCTACACCCTCCTTGTCACCTCTTAAACCCAAACCGTCGATAGTCACCTACCGAAAAAAAGGACACACGGACACACACACATGCAGCAAGAGGTAGGTGCAAAAAAAGCTAGGCTATCTGGTGCTTTTCTTAACATCCCAAAAGGAAAACCAAAGAGAGTTCAAAAAGTGCAGTGATACAAATCTACGTATGTCTCTATATATAAAATCCAACGTCTGTCTGTCGGTCCGCTTTTCACGAGAGAACTACTTAACAGATTTAGATCGGATTTTTTTCTAGAATTTGCTTGAACATTCCGGTTGATTTTGCGACTTCTCTCATCGCACTCAGTATCATAGTTCACTTGCGGTACCGATTTAAAAGTGCGAATCTGAGAGAGCCGCTACGGGCCGAGGAGAGGGGGGCTGATCCCTCCTCACTCACCTACCAGCCTCGGGGCGTATCTTAAATCCGTTTAGCTAGCGAACGCGAGAACTACGTCACGGATAACGTTAGAACTACGTCACGGATATAGATCGGGGTTGTTTTCTATAATCTGCTTGAACATTCCGGTGGTGTTTGGGATTTCCCTTATCGCGCGAAGTATCATAGTTCGCTTGCGGTATCGATTTATTTGCGCGAATCAGAGGGGGGTGGGGTCCTTCTCACTCACGCACCAGCTTCGGGGAGTGTACCTTACCTTCGCTTAGCTAGCGAACGAGAGAACTAGCGAGACTTTGTGCCAGCAAAGCAGCGGGTCCAGATGGTGTATCGCCGCGATTGCTGAAGGCCTGTGCGTTGGAACTGGGGAGTCCTCTACAGCGCATCTTCAACCTGAGCCTGGAACAGGGGAGAGTTCCAAGGCTTTGGAAAACATCTTGTATCACTCCTGTCCTAAAGGTATCACGTATCACTGATGACACTGCTATTGTGGGCTGCATCAGGAGTGGGCAGGAGGAGGAGTACAGAAAGTTAATCAAAGACTTTGTTAAATGGTGCGACTCAAACCACCAGCAAGACCAAGGAGCTGGTGATGGATTTTAGGAGGCCCAGGCCCCTCATGGACCCTGTGATCATCAGAGGTGACTGTGTGCAGAGGGTGCAGACCTTTAAATATCTGGGAGTGCAGCTGGATGACAAATTGGACTGGACTGCCAATACTGATGCTCTATGTAAGAAAGGTCAGAGCCGACTATACTTTCTGAGAAGGTTGGCATCCTTCAACATCTGCAGTAAGATGCTGCAGATGTTCTACCAGACGGTTGTGGCGAGTGCCCTCTTCTACGCGGTGGTGTGCTGAGGTGGCAGCATAAAGATGAAAGACGCCTCACGTCTGGACAAACTTGTTAAGAAGGCAGGCTCTATTGTAGGATTAAAGTTGGACAGTTTAACATCTGTGGTAGAGCGACGGGCACTAAGCAAACTCCTGTCAATCATGAAGAATCCACTGCATCCACTGAACAGTGTCATCTCCAGGCAGAGGAGCAGCTTCAGTGACAGACTTTTGTCACCGTCCTGCTCCACTGACAGACTGAGGAGATCATTCCTCCCCCACACTATGCGACTCTTCAATTCCACCCGGGGGAGTAAATGCTAACATTAATTTTACTTTAATTTTTTTCATTTTTTTACTATTTAATTTAATATTGTTTCTTTGTATCAGTATACTGCTGCTGGATTATGTGAATTTCCCCTTGGGATTAATAAAGTATCTATCTATCTATCTATCTATCTATCTATCTATCTATCTATCTATCTATCTATCTATCTATCTATCTATCTATCTATCTATCTATCTATCTAACTACTTCATCGATGTAGATTGGATTTTTTTCCATAATTTGCTTGAACATTCCGGTTGATGTTGTGACTTCTCTCATCGCACTCAGTATCATAGTTCACTTGTGGTACCGATTTAAAAGCGGGAATCTTAAAGGGACGAGGCGGGCCAAGGAGATAGGACGGGGTCCTCCTCCTCACTCACTCACTTACTTACTCAGGCACCAGCCTCGGGGCGTGTACCTTACATCCTCTAAGCTAGCGAAAGAGCCAACTACGTCATGGATTTAGATCGGGGTTTTTTTCCCCATAATTTCCTTGAACATTCCGGTTGATTTTGTGTTTTTTCTCATTGCGGTAAGCATCATAGTTCGCTTGTCTCTTTCTCCCATTTTTACTTCCATCTAACCTTCTCTTTTCTTTCTTTCTCTTGTCTCTTTTTCCTCCTCTAATATTAGCTTGTTTTGGTGCAGATGTGACCCTCCGTCCGCTCCGAGGTGAGAATGTGGCACCTGACTGATCCGCTTGCTTTTGCACGTGAGTGCGAGATCAGCCAGACACCACGATCAACCACTGAGTGGCACCGTCCTGCGCTCATTCTGAGCCTACACGCTCATGAGAGATGATTATTTATTTAAAATCTGCCCTACGCCACGAACCGCTTGTCTTGGGCACAACATGGCATTAATGCTGGACAGGCACCATGTAAAGTCACAAGGCCAAGGCTAATCGGAGATTCGTGAAGTGAAAAAAAGCCCGTGAACTGAACACACCTGGAGCTCCCAGGGTGGTACCTGCCAGCTTTATATATAGCACTTTTAAAAGCATTAACCCCTGCAATGGAAAGTTTTCACATTTTATTGGCAAACAAATTTGAATCCCGGTAGATTTAATTTGTCTTTTTGTTTTTTTTTTTGACGCAGATTAGAAGACTCTGTAATGTCAAAGTGAGAACAGACCTCTGAAATTAATTACAAATATTTGCTTGGTAGTCTTCCACAGGTCTCAGGTAAGCTGAGCAGTACCACCGCCATGCAGGAGGTGGCACTGCTATTTGACTGTCTGCGACAGTGTGGAGATGGCACCTAGCCACGCCCCCCAGGGTGTCCAAAGAAACGCCCCTTCTTGTCAGTGGACCCCTATAAAAAGGGAGCTCAGAGATGGAGGGCGTCTTTATTTTTTTTGTAAGTTGTATCCCTGTTAGCCTTTATGGACACTGAATTACCTTTTTCCTCTCTGGGTTCTGCAGTTCCGTACTCATCCCCACTTTTCTCTGCTGTCTTTTCCGGTTCTTCTGTGGTGACGATCTGCACCACCATAACCTGGTGGGGGTCTCAGATGTCCACAATGTTCAATTTCTCCCATGTGAAGCCTATAAACTCTGAGGGCTGATTTAGATCATCTCTGTTAGGCAGGATGCCCGGGGGGGTTATGGGTTGGGTGGTCTTTTTGGCCTTGGAACCCCACAGATTTTTTTTTTTCCTCCAGGCCAACTGGTGTGTTTATTTTTTTGTGTGTGTTTTTGTCTCTCTGGCCATCCGACATTCCCTTTTTCTTTGTTATTTACTGTGTGATATTCTTCCCTAATCTTGTTTGTTTATGTTTTATATATGAACTTCTTTTATATTTCATCTTGTAAAGCACTTTGAGCTTCATTGTTCGTACGAAAATGTGCTGTAGAAATAAATGTGGTTGCTGTCAGTCAGTCGGTCGGTCTGTCACATCCTAACCCGCTTAGTGCTGAACAGATTTGTGGGGGTCTGCTAGAGCCCATCCCGGCTAGCATAGGACACAAACGGCAGTCCATCACAGAGCGAACACACACACGAGCGCACACACACAAACACACACACACATGAGCACACACACACACACACACACGAGCGCACACACACACAAACACACACACACACATGAGCACACACACACACAAACACACACGAGCGCACACACACAAACACACACACACACGAGCGCACACACACACAAACACACACACACACGAGTGCACACACACAAACACACACGCGAGCGCACACACACACAAACACACACACGAGCGCACACACAGACACACACACTTATGCATGTATGAGCACACACGAGTGCACACACACAAACACACACGCGAGCGCACACACACACAAACACACACACGAGCGCACACACACACACACACTTATGCATCCGTGAGCACACACACACACACACGAGCGCGCACACACACGAGCACACACACACACAAACACACACACACACGAGCGCACACACACAAACACACACACACACGAGCGCACACACACACACACAAACACACACACACACACACACACAAGCACACACACACACACACACACACACGAGCACACACACACACAAACACACGCACACAGACACACACACTTATGCATGTATGAGCACACACAAGTGCACACACACAAACACACACACGAGCGCACACACACACAAACACACACACACAAACACACACACACACACAAGCGCACACACACAGACACACACACTTATGCATGTATGAGCACACACAAACACACACACACACACAAGAACACACACACAAACACACACACATGAGCACACACACACACGAGTGCACAGACACACAAACGCACGCACACACACACGAGCCAATTTAGTGCTGCCAATCCACTGAACCTGCGTGTCTTTGGACTGTGGGAGGAACCCCACCCAGAGACGGGTAGAACAAGCACATCCATGCAGGGTGGACCTGGGACATGAACCCTGGTCTCCTTACAGCGAGGGAGCAGCGCCACCACCGTGCCACCCTGCTTGGTTGTCACATTCCCAATTTAGCGTGTTTACAAAGCTGCATCTTCCCTGAGGGTGATAAACATTAACGTTACCCGCACTTTCATTCCATCTGACATGGCTTCTCGGCGTCCTTGGATCGATCACAGAACGTAGCGGATTAGTTAAGAGTTCTTCCCTGTCTGTCCAGCTGATATCTGTTCACGTGATCATCGTTGCCCAGCGTTTCCAAAACATTCATCCTTTCGGCCCGATCTCTGTCTGAATGCCATCTTCTGGCAGCGCCTAGTGAGTTCGGACCCCCACAGGCTCTCCTAAATCCTGGTGAGGTTAGCAGTAGTTTCCCAAATCAGGACAAGTGATAACGTGCTGTCACTTCTACTCCTGAAAGGAGGACCACATTTGCGTCACTCTGAGGCACAGATCTCGATCCGATGGACTTGACAAAGGACCACCATGACACGGGACAAAGCTGAGCAGCATGGAAGGAGAGTGGAGACAATGGCTGATACCAGAGGGCACCGACTCCAGGCCATCATAGCTGCCATCGACTACAGTGCCTTGAAAAAGTATTCCCCCAACCCGGTGTTTGTCCTGTTCTGTCACATTACAAAGTGGAATTCAAATGGATTTTTGGTGGGGGGCTTGATTGACACACCATGCCTTCCACTTTGAAGATTCAAACAATAATTCAGACAAAAAAAAAAGAACGGAAGCCCGGAGTGTGGTTTCAGTCTTATCTGACCTGAGAACTTCCTTCCATGTGTTTGGGGGGTCCGCCACACACTGTCGGGCAAACTCCAAAAGTGTTTTCTTATTTTGTTTTCTTTAAGTGATGGCCTTTAATTTTTCTGGCCGCTCTTCCATAAATCCCCACTCTGTGCGCCCTGTGGTGGGCTGGCGCCCTGCCCGGGGTTTGGTTCCTGCCTTGCGCCCTGTGTTGGCTGGGATTGGCTCCAGCAGACCCCCGTGACCCTGTGTTAGGATATAGGGTTGGAGACTGGCTGACTGACTGACTGACTTTGCAGAGCTCTCTTTCCATATTGGCATTAGAGACTCTCTTTCTGTTAACTGATGTAAAAAAAAAAGCCAAAAGAAATCCCTGGGGACTCAACGCTGTATAAAAATAAACTTTCAAAAACCTCAGTGGGGTTAACACTTTTGATGGCCGCTCTATTAAAGCCACACTGCTGTCCTCATGGAGAGGCGCTTTATAAGATGCCAATTTTTCCTACCTGGGTGAGCCGATTTACTTGGCAGGCTTTCAGCTGTATAAATGCTGTCTGACTGAAAGGCGCTATATTTGTAAGCAAGTTTGATTGGCACCTCATTCGGATCTCTTTGCATTCATTCGATGGTAAGAAGCAGTGTGGCCCCCTAGTGGCTGTCATTGTCATCACTTCTCTTTCCCCTGAAGGTCACGTCGATGGCAGCTCATCATGCAGGCACGAATGTCAATGCACAGACGCCCGCTAGCTTGCCAGGCTGAGTGTCACTTCTTGGCAGTTGAATGCAGGTGCCCGTGACATTCTCCAACAGATGCAGCTGGGAGATATCGGTGGGGTTGTTTGGGGGAATCGCTGGCACAGAGGTGGGGGTCATTGTGTTTCCAGCTGCCGCTGCCACATTCCCACAGATGGCCAGGCCACTCCACAGCTTTTTGTTCACCCTGCCTTCAACAAGTCAGCAGCTGGCAGCCATGGCTTCTGGCCAGTGTGGAACAAAGGCGCCTTTAAAGAGTCGGCATCTCACCCACGCTGCTTCTGGAGGTGCGAGGAGGTCACTTTCGGCGAGGTGTGTGACCCACAAACCCCACACACATTTCCTCCCAGTATGTTTGCCCACCAAGAGGTTTCAGGTTGTGAAGTTGTGGTCAGCAGGCATTTGAAGATGGAAGTGCCAGTCGCTGAGAGATGCCCTCCAGTCCTATTCCTCGTTGCTGCCCATCATGAATTGTGACTCGCAGTCATTTCAGTTTTTAAATGTTTTTTTTTTGCATTGTAGACAGTAGGGGGTGCTCCAGCCCCCCCAAACACCCGACACAGAGGCTCGGACACAAGTGCATCAAATCAACAAGAGGATTTCATTTTGGGAAGCGTTTCCCACAACACAGCCACAGTCAGCAATAAAGTGCAACATTGCAACTCCTTGTCTTCTTCATCTCTCTCTCTCTCTCTCACTCTCCTCCACTCCTCCTCACAAGCTTCATCCTTCTTTCTCCTGACTCTGACTTGTAGAGTTCAGGCAGTTGACTTCTTTTATGCAGCACCAAGGAGAAGTGGAAGGTGGCACCATAGTTTAGGCATGGCACACCGGTGGTTTTGTTCTTTCAGTGTCCACTGTCTGGGTGCCTCTGAGAAACTATGACAGGAACATCATTCTGAAATGAGCTAACCTAACGGTCTCCAGATGTTCTTAGGTTGAAATGAGATTGGCATGTGGGTGCCAGCATCTCCCTGTGTTCATTTGGGTCCGTACAATACTGCAACTCCTTGTCTTTTTCATCTCTCTCTCTCTCTCTTTCTCTCCCTCTCCTCCACTCCTCCTCATCTGCCTTACCTGACTTGTGGAGCTGAGGTTGCCAGTCTCTTTAATGTGGCACCCAGGAGTACCTCTGGTGTTCCAAAGGATTGGCCCGGGTGAAGAGGGAGCCCGGCAAAGCAGGGTTCCCCAGTTCCCACAGCTCCCCCTGCTGGCACCCAGGGAACCCAACAGGGCTGAGTCTGCAAACACCAAGTCCCGTGATACCCTGTGGGAATTCGGGGCATCACTGCCACCTAGCGGCACAGGGGAGTCAGTGCCCTACATTAAAAGAGGATGGGCTCCTCTGTGCGTATGAGTCTTACCACCCCACCCTCGGTGATGGTCGTGAAAAGCACCCTGGGGGGCTCAGGATCCAAGCTGAGTGATGTTGGAAAGCTCTGCATTCAGCCTTGTGCTCACATTAAAAGCAATTAGTGGCGGGCGTTGTGGTGGAGGGAGGCGGAGGGTGCCATCATAATCCAGTAGTTTTCTTCCTTCGGCTAATAGTGTTCTCTATCTGGGTGTGTTTCAGAATCTACGACTGGACCCCCCCTCCCCAGCACTAATCAGTCTGAATTTAACTCGCCTAACTGTCTTCAGATGTTCACGGGTGCAAATGAGGCTGGCATGTGGGTGGCAGTGTCTCCTTGTTTTCATTTGAGGCTGACCCTGCACCTTCGATATAGCAACTTCGGAACAAAAAAGAAGCTGGCAAGGCGGGCAGCATGAGGTGGGGACGGACGGTGACATTCGGTCAGGCTTGGAGTGGTCTGACTTTTGTGTGAATTGGAATTTATGAATCATGTATCTTTTGGCCCACTTCTTTGCCCACTCACCAGTCGGGCAGCCGTCAGATGGCGCTTCCTCCATTAATATGCTGAAGAAGAGTCACAGGCGAGGATAAGGTCAAAAGCTGCTTGCATTTCTTGGATTCTGTGCCCCGAGTCTCAGTTGGCACACAAGGGGCGGGCGGGGGGGATGGGGGCACACATGTCTTGTGAATAAGTCTTAAGATTTTTCTGAAGTGCAGAGCAAAGAGCTCTGAAATATTCATCAGAGTCGTCTAATGAGATGGCACTTGCTGAGACTGCGCTTCTTAGAAAATGCCCTAATAAGCCCCGGCTCTGTGGCGCAGTGGAGTCGGCACCTTCTCGTGGCTCTTTGATGTCCTCCTAATGGGAAGGCAGGCAGCCTGGGATGGCCAGGAGCAGCGGGTGCCCTGGAGGTGACCTACTTTATATGTGGGGGCTGGCATCCCAGGGTGAGCAACAGGCCTCTGCTGATTGGGAAAAGGGGGTGGGGGGTGCAGAGGGTGGCCTGTTACACTCCCCTGACTACGAGAGAGGGGTCTGACATGCAAACTGGTGGGGGGCTTGGATTCAAAGAGGAGAAAGCAGCAGGCTGATATGCCCCACCCCCACTCACAGAGACACTTCTGATGACTAGGAGAGAGAGAAGGGTCTGATAAACCCCCCCCAATTTAAACAGAGAATTCCAATGCACTTTCCCCAGTTTAGCAGAGGGGCTAACCTGGAAGATAAGGGTCTGATATGTGACCCACCCACCCCAACTGAGAGAGAGAGAGAGAGAGAGAGAGAGAGAGAAGAGCTCTGATATAGCCCCCCAACTAAAAGGGGCATGGGAGGTGGGGGCTCTTATTTGCTCCCCTATGTAGGAGAGAAGAGGGTCTAATAAACCCCCAATGAAATGAAGAGTGCTCTGAGACACTGTGGGGGGCTATCCTGAGCTGCTCATCCCACCTGGGAAATGGGAGTCTGATACACCATCCAAACTGGGAAAGAGGGGTCTGATACACCAACCCATCTAGGAAGGAGGGGTCTGATACACCAACCAAACTGGGAAGGAGGGGTCTGATACACCAACCAAACTGGGAAAGAGGGGTCTGATACACCAACCAAACTGGGAAGGAGGGGTCTGATACAACAACCCCATCTGGGAAGGAGGGGTCTGATACACCAACCCAACTGGGAAAGAGGGGTCTGATACAGCACCCAAACTGGAGGTCTCACACACTCCTCTACTGGGTAGACGGTGTCAGATGTGCTAATCCTTCCATGTAAATAGGGGTATAATATGCTCCCCATGACATATACTGTATAACTCCCCCCTTTCTGAAAAAGAGGGGCTGATGTTCTTCCCCCATATAATAGAGAGGGGTCTGATACACCTTGCTGACTGGGAGTGAGTAGCCTGATATCCCACTGGCTGGTAGGGTGGTCTGATATACACCATCACCTAGGACAGAAGGGTCTTATAAGCTCCTCCTTAGCTGAAAGAGTTTGATTTGCCCCCCTTGGTTAAGAAAGAGATGACTGATACACCTCCCCACCCTGACTAAGAAAGACGGGTCTCATACAACCCTCCTTATATGAAAAAAAGAGGCCTGAAACACTCGCCCAAATAAGAGAGCGGGGGGTCTGATATGCTCATTACAACTGATAAACGGAGGTCTCATATGCTCTCCACAACTTGGGTCTGGTCTGATACGCCCTCCACTAAAAGAGGGGTCTAGTGCATAGAATCAGCCAAGCAAGAAGGGGGTCTGCTATACCACCATACTCATACTAGGTAGAGAGGGGTCTGATGTGATTGTCCCCACAACTGATGTAACCCCCCCATTCTGGGAAAAGAGGTACCTGATGTGCGTCCCTCAAATAAGAGGGAGGGGTCCGATACCCCCAAAATCAGAAATATGTCTGAGCCACACCCTACTTTGGAAGGGTGGTTCTCATCCACCTGGGTGAGATGGTCTGATGCCCGCAAAAGAGGCATCTGGAAGTGCCCCGCCCAGATTGGCCTGAAGCCCCGCCCCTGCACCCTCCCCCCAGGCTATTAAGATCTGCTTTTTGTATCCTAACAAGCCAAAGAGCCACACTGAGAACGCCACGCTGCTATTGGGGGGACGTTTGTCTTCCTCTTCACGTGGTGTTCCCCCTCTCCGCTTTAAGGAAAGGCTCATTTATATGAAGAGCTCAATCCAGGTCACATTAATTCTCAGCGGCTGGGGGGCCATTAATCCTGAAACTAAGTTCTGCAAGGCTCTTGTGCTAAATTAAAAAACAAGGGTCTCTGAGGGGCGCTGCTTCACTTTCACCTCAGGCTGATGGCCCCCCACGAGTAAGTCGGATGCTGGATCCTTGTTTCATTTTGGGGTGCGGCCTCCAGAGCAGTTCATTTTAATGGTTGAGGTCATTTGTTCATTTTTTTATATCAGGGTTGCTGCCTCACACTCATTCAGTCCCAGTCAACTCAGCAACGGGGTGCTGCCCACCAAGATGGCTGTTTGATATGGGGGGGTCCATATTGATTTATTATTACTTAGTTACTGTCCTTATCCAAGACGACTTAACATGTGTGTTGTCCAAGTGGAGGAGTGGCAGGTGAAGTGACGTGCTGAGGGTCACACAGGATCAGTGGGGGGAGATGAGCTTGATGGCCAAAGCCTTAAACACGTCGGCCCACCCGGATTCACTTTACTATATGGTGGTTGTTATACTTTTATTTATTTTAATGGTGGGCTGCTGCCCCCCATATCTGGATGATGTCCTCATACTGATGCACTTTAATATTACAATAAAATTGAAATGAATCAAATTGAATTAGTCTCTCCTTTCGTCCACGTTACCCCCGGTGTTTTTGAAAAACGTTCTCCACAGTCGTGTACTTCTGGAAATGCCAGCTGAGTGTTGCAGTGTGGGTGGGTGAAAATGGGGGGCTTTGAAAATGCAGACTCCAATCTGAGGTTCTAGACTGAGGCTCCAGTCTTTCAGGACGTGTGGATTCGTATCCCACCGCTGCCACCATACAGTGGTGTGAAAAACTATTTGCCCCCTTCCTGATTTCTTATTCGTTTGCATGTTTGTCACACAAAATGTTTCTGATCATCAAACACATTTAACCATTAGTCAAATATAACACAAGTAAACACAAAATGCAGTTTTTAAATGATGGTTTTTATTATTTAGGGAGAAAAAATCCAAACCTACATGGCCCTGTGTGAAAAAGTAATTGCCCCCTGAACCTAATAACTGGTTGGGCCACCCTTAGCAGCAACAACTGCAATCAAGCGTTTGCGATAACTTGCAATGAGTCTTTTACAGCGCTCTGGAGGAATTTTGGCCCACTCATCTTTGCAGAATTGTTGTAATTCAGCTTTATTTGAGGGTTTTCTAGCATGAACCGCCTTTTTAAGGTCATGCCATAGCATCTCAATTGGATTCAGGTCAGGACTTTGACTAGGCCACTCCAAAGTCTTCATTTTGTTTTTCTTCAGCCATTCAGAGGTGGATTTGCTGGTGTGTTTTGGGTCATTGTCCTGTTGCAGCACCCAAGATCGCTTCAGCTTGAGTTGACGAACAGATGGCCGGACATTCTCCTTCAGGATTTTTTGGTAGACAGTAGAATTCATGGTTCCATCTATCACAGCAAGCCTTCCAGGTCCTGAAGCAGCAAAATAACCCCAGACCATCACACTACCACCACCATATTTTACTGTTGGTATGATGTTCTTTTCTGAAATGCTGTGTTCCTTTTACGCCAGATGTAACGGGACATTTGCCTTCCAAAAGTTCAACTTTTGTCTCATCAGTCCACAAGGTATTTTCCCAAAAGTCTTGGCAATCATTGAGATGTTTCTTAGCAAAATTGAGACGAGCCCTAATGTTCTTTTTGCTTAACAGTGGTTTGCGTCTTGGAAATCTGCCATGCAGGCCGTTTTTGCCCAGTCTCTTTCTTATGGTGGAGTCGTGAACACTGACCTTAATTGAGGCAAGTGAGGCCTGCAGTTCTTTAGACGTTGTCCTGGGGTCTTTTGTGACCTCTCAGATGAGTCGTCTCTGCGCTCTTGGGGTAATTTTGGTCGGCCGGCCACTCCTGGGAAGGTTCACCACTGTTCCATGTTTTTGCCATTTGTGGATAATGGCTCTCACTGTGGTTCGCTGGAGTCCCAAAGCTTTAGAAATGGCTTTATAACCTTTACCAGACTGATAGATCTCAATTACTTCTGTTCTCATTTGTTCCTGAATTTCTTTGGATCTTGGCATGATGTCTAGCTTTTGAGGTGCTTTTGGTCTACTTCTCTGTGTCAGGCAGCTCCTATTTAAGTGATTTCTTGATTGAAACAGGTGTGGCAGTAATCAGGCCTGGGGGTGGCTACGGAAATTGAACTCAGGTGTGATACACCACAGTTAGGTTATTTTTGAACAAGGGGGCAATTACCTTTTCACACAGTAGGTTTGGATTTTTTTTCCCTAAATAATAAAAACCATCATTTAAAAACTGCATTTTGTGTTTACTTGTGTTATATTTGACTAATGGTTAAATGTGTTTGATGATCAGAAACATTTTGTGTGACAAACATGCAAAAGAATAAGAAATCAGGAAGGGGGCAAATAGTTTTTCACATGCCACTGTATGTCAAAGGTTAACATCACACCCATCTCCAAATAGACCATATGACCCCTTATCTAATAAACCGAGGATGGGCACAGAGGTGAGTGAGAGACAAAGCGGGTTCAAAGTTCCAAATAAACTTCCACATCAGAAAGTAATGACACTCACACAGGACAGAACAGAAAAAGAAAAGCAAAGGTGCAGGGATGGCGGCTGAACTTGCCATACTAGGAGAGCTTTCCTACAGCACTGGCTCTGTCACCAAGCTGGACAATTGTCACAGAGTCGTGTGACACCCTCAAGGTGACAAGATGCTTCAAACTGCAAGAATCACGTTTGCTACCCCTCAAGAATTTATATTGAGGGGACAAACGTATCTGGGTGGCGTTGGCCGGCTCCTGCAAATCCCCAAACAAGATGTCTGACGATCCAAAGCGTTTCCAGATCCAGCCCTCTCTGTTATCAGGGACTGACATAAATCAGGAGCTAAAAAACAGAAAACCAAACTTACACCTCTGAAAGTTTTTACACTTAAACTGTAAACATGTGCTGAAGCTCAAGCTGGAGCTCTCACTAAAGGCGTAAAACACGGCAAGATCTCACAGTCGCAAACGACTCCATAATACGCTGGGAGCAAGCGGCCTTCAGCTGCCTCAGAACTCGCTGAAATTCGATTTAGACGACATTCCATCAGAGACCACCAGGAGCAGCTGAAAAACGAAGAAGATGGGCATTCATAGCTCTTGATATACATAACCGAATCAAATGACCTTGCGGTTCTTCAGCCGGTTGTCCCTCGCTTCTCCGTTGCAGTCTGTCCCTCTCAACACTGCCACCCCATGCCAGATTGTGACCCCAAGGGTTGGAGGAGCTCACCCAAGGCCATCTCGGGGTGGTGAGATGTGGAATTGACAAAAAAAAAATAAAAACAAACAGCAAAAAGAGGCAATGAAGGTGTATGGTGGAGCTGAATGAAGCTTGTCGTGGTGATATGGTGTGTGTCTCTGCTCTCCTGTCCTCTCCTCTCCTCCTTTGTGATTCTTATGGATATTTTTTTTCCTCTGCATGGCTGTTTACTTCTTAGTGAATCTTCTCCAAAGCTAAACGTCAGCTGCGCTCCTCCCGTTCTTCTCCAGCACCGACTGGCAGTGGGCACCAATAGGTCAACCCAGACTGGCCTCACAGTCCCACCAGCCCGCTCACCTGTGGACCCAATGCAGTCGTGGACTTCAACTCCTAAAATTAGGTGTGCAGCACCAGCACTTGCCAAGTGTAACCGGAGTGTAGCGGCACATCGCAGCCCAAGGAGGGTCTGAGTGATTTAGAAATTGTAGAGAGAGACGAGCTGCTCTGATGAAACAGGCTGAAATCAAACAAAACCACCAGGACCAGATAATATGTACCCTCGAGTTCTAAAGGAGGCTAGCGACTGCAGATATCAACGTTTAGGAAGTCACTGCGCACTGGGGAGATTCTGAAGGACTGGAAAATGGCAAAAATCATCCTGTTATATAAAAAGGGTGACAGGGCAGATCCAAGTAACTGAAGGCCAGTAAGCTTAACGTGCATCACAGAAAAATGAATGGAAGGAATTATTAAGGATAAGATTGAGCAACACCTGGCAAGGACAGGAGTTATTAGGATCAGTCAGTGTGGGGTCAGAAGAGGGAGGTCGTGTTTTATTAACGTGTTGGAATTCTATGAGGAGGCAACAAGTAACAAGTTGGTTAAGCTGGTTAAGGTTAGATAGATAGATAGACAGATAGATAGATAGATAGATAGATAGATAGATAGATAGATAGATAGATAGATAGATAGATAGATAGATAGATAGATTGAAAGGCATTACATAATAGATGGATAGATAGATAGATAGATAGATAGATAGATAGATAGATAGATAGATAGATAGATAGATAGGAAAGGCACTATATAATAGATAGATAGATAGATAGATAGATAGATAGATAGATAGATAGATAGATAGATAGATAGATAGATTGAAAGGCACTACATAATGGATAGATAGATAGATAGATAGATAGATAGATAGATAGATAGATAGATAGATAGAAAGGCATTACATAATAGATGGATAGATAGATAGATAGATAGATAGATAGATAGATAGATAGATAGATAGATAGGAAAGGCACTATATGATAGATAGATAGATAGATAGATAGATAGATAGATAGATAGATAGATAGATATGAAAGGCACTATATGATAGATAGATAGATAGATAGATAGATAGATAGATAGATAGATAGATAGATAGATTGAAAGGCACTACATATTAGATGGATAGATAGATAGTGTCGAGGATGCCAGGGGCCATGACCCGGCCGGGACGTCTTGGAGGACCGGAAGTGGGCGTGCGCCCATCTGGGATCACGGGGGCCGCCTTCCTGGTTGCTTTGGGGGCCACGGGTTCAGGGCATGGAAGCCCCACCCTGTAGGGGCCCGTGGTCACCGTCAGGAGGCGCCCCAATACCTTGAGAACCCTGGACCCCAGTACTTCCGCCACACTGGGGCGTGTCAGCAGAAGATTGTCGGGGAGCACCTGGAGCTCATCCGGGTGCGGATAAAAGGGACCGCCTCCCTCCAGCCGGGAGCTGGAGTCGGGAGGCGGAAGGACAAAGCACAGGAGAGATGTGGAGGCGGCCCGAAGAGAGGCACTTGTATGGCCAGGACTGAGTATTTGGGGTGTTGTTCACTGACTGGGTCTGAGTGACCATTATTATTATTGTAAATATTGTAAATAAACGTGTGGTGAGGATTAACAACATGTCCGCCTGTCTGTGTCCGGGTCAAGTCCACAATAGATAGATAGATAGATAGATAGATAGATAGATAGATGGATAGATAGATAGATAGACACTTTATTTATCCCTAAGGGAAAATTAAAAATTTAAATTTACTATACATTTTATGTAGAGTTTTATACAAAATACTATTTTATTTACATACAACACAAAAATAAAGAATTTTATTACTACAAATGTTTGTGATGTGCCATCTGTTGGAATAACAAATGCAATGCATTTTGTTAGTGAACAAACTACAAAATACATTCCAACAGTTGGTGCACAGCAGGCATTAATGCTGAGGTCTCCGTTGATTTCTTAGATTTCTGCTCATCTTAGACGGGTGGCACAATTACTGAAACTGAAAGGCAGTTCATATTCTACGTTTAAATGTAATACATAGCTTATAAAATTATTTGATATCGAAGACTGAACATTTAAATTACAGTAGAGACTCCACCAAGGTTAATTAAAGACCCTATTTTGGCAGCTCAAGTCTCATAGGGGCCGAGCCCCCCCTCTCCATAGGTATTGCCGTTCATACTGGGGGCTCTCTTTCCTGTGGATGGGGATTCGTGTCCCTAAAAAGTACAAAGAGGCAGCCTGGCACACCCTGGCCTACTTAAGGACTGCATTTCTCAGTCCAACTCATCTTCTCCACTCTTTGTTCTGAGAGGCACAGTTACCTGATCCCGTGTCACCGCAGCCTGTGGGCACTCGATGTCTCTCGTGACAAGCTGCCGCTAACGACGCACATATTAGCTGATGATAAAAGCCCCCAGAAATGAGATCACTCGGACAAGATTTCGGTAATGGTGCAATCCAATCTACCGCATGACAACCAGAGTCATGGTCGAGTCCTAATGAGACTTTTAACCTAATATCCTGCAGGCCCGCGGCCTCGGAGGGTCAGGGTGGGTGCCTAGCAGAGACGTCTCCTCCAATTCTCTCCCCTTCGCTCTCGACTTTCACAGGACCAACCCCCACCTTACTCAGCACTCGCATACCTGGAGCTGCCATCGGCATGCTGGCACATCAAAAGAGGAGGAGGAGATGGAAGAAGATATAAACTGCGAGACTCTCTTTAGGGATCCATTTCCTGCTGATTTTTTTGGTTCTAAGTTCCTTTTAATAGGAGGGTCTCCTTTTCTGAAATCCCCCCTTTTACCTTCCCATCTTTGTGCTTTGTTTTGTAGTGGCGCTGCATTCCTATGAGTTCCCTGGTTTGGGGAGCTCTGCCTTTGGAAATTGTGTCAGGATTTCAACAGAAGCACTGACAGGTCAGGTCAGGTTGGAGAGCTTGCAGTGGTACAGCACGTTGGCACACCCACCACATGATGAAGCAGCTTGGGATGCCAGTTGGTAAACCCCCAGTCCCACCCTCCTGAAATGACCCTCTGTCTGCCGCAGTCAGGTTACGTGGGCATCCCCTTGGCCTGGTCCAGCCGCAACAATGAGGGTCCTGTGAGCCGGATCACCTTTGGGGAATCGCGCCACATGGCCGTAGTGTCATAACTGACGCTCCCTCACAGTTCAGGTAATGTGCCTCATTCGGGACTCCATGAGCAACACAAAGTCAAACCAGAGGCACCCAAGGATTCCATTCAAGGAGTCTGCGTCTCAGGTTACTGGAAAGCATCCATGGCTCACAAAGATATAGCAAGACAGGCAGCGCCAGGACTCTAAAGACTTGGACCTTCGTCCTCTGACAGAGCTATCGGGAGCGCCACACACCCCTTTCCAGTGACCTCATGACCCTGCCATGCTCTCCAAATCCATCCACTGACTTCATAGGAAGAGTCACCAGAGACATAAATGTCACTGCCGATGTAAGTAAACCTCTCGACGCGGTCGACACTCTCTCTGCAGACAGCACTGACAGCCCATCAGAAATGTCCATTTATGTGTTCAGACTTCAGCAACGTCTGCGTGAACTTCACCACACTAATCATGCCTGTCCCTCCTTTGCTAATGACCACCGAGACATGCAGATGTCACCGTTCACATCGGAAAAAAAAAAATCCAACAAGGGGAGGCTGGTGCCTGGGCTGTCACAGCTGGCATCAGATCATCGTGATATCCGCTGCCATGGTCACCATCTGACACAGCAATGACAGATTTCAACGGCAGGTAAAGGGAGAGCCTCGTAGCTGCTGACTGCTCAGGAAAATCTCTGGGCTATGAAGTGTCTAAGCTGAAATAGCAGCACCTCAATAATAATAATAATAATCATAATAATCATAATAATATAGAGCTTTTAAAGAACTTAAGTTTAGAAGCAAATAGCTTTGGGGTTTAAAAGGACAAGTTCCAATAACACAGAGCCCTGCGATGGCCTGACGTCCTGTCCGGGGTTTGTTCCTGCCTTGCGCCCTATGCTAGCTGGGATAGGCTCCAGCAGACCCCCCATGACCCTGTTCAGGACTAAGCAGCTTAGAAAGAGACTGACTGACAATGTCAAGGACAGACAATTCACACAGCAAGACTCAAACTGCATGCTGCATGTCCGGTGGCAGAGCTAAGTAGCGTGTGGCCAGGTGTTTGCTGGGCAGCACATTGGGACAAAAACGAAGTCCAAGGAACTCACTGTAGACCTCTACGGTCACATTCTGGCGAGACACAGATCAGGACAAGGGGATCAAACTAAAGGGTGGCGCACGAAAGCCGAACCGCCTCTGACCGGCTGGCTCGAGCCATCATACAGGCGGGTGCCGTCACGACATGGATAGAGTGACATGCCACGCTTCACGCGAGTGACTTTCTTGAATTCACAACTTCTTCTTCACAGAGGAACGAACTGTCAGCAAAGGTTTGTGAAGGGGAAGTGAAGGGGTCTGAATGCTTTCTGAATCGGTAAAGCCGGTAAGAAAATCCAGAGGCAAACTGACACAGACAAGGGGAGACCATGCAGACTCCACAAGGCCGAGTCCTGGGACGACAGCATCTGCCTTTCAGTGCTTCTGTTTCAGGGACTCCATTCAGTCCTTCCATGCAGCAGTCGAGGAGGCCACTCCACCCACACTCTATTTATCTGAGACGTGTATCCAAAGGAACTTCCAAATCCCGAGTGCATGCTATCAACTTTCTGAGGATACCGCAGGCATGATTCACTGTTGGGGGGCTTCACCATCCAACATCTCACCCACTTGACCCCAATACCCCCCCCACTTGTGTCTCCCTTAGGTGAGGTGGGTGTCTGTAGCATTGGAGATGTGATGGGGTCTCCCTCTTTATGGCATTCCTCTGGTCATCTGGGTTAACGCATGGGGTGGGCACACTAATTGTTAAATTCTTCTGCCTTTCTTCTCTCAGGCTGTGTAAGGACTTGTGGTGGTGTGGAAGGATATTGGCAGTGCAGCCATTGACTGCTCGCTCAGCGCTTTGAGGGGCATCTCTGGATGTTGCATATCTGGGTCAGGTTTAATAATTTAGAAAGCGTCTGTCTGGCAGTCCTTAAAGGCATGAAATATTCATTTGATATTAGTGGAGGGCGGTTTGAAATGGGGTTGGGAGGCACAACTGGGCGCAGTCTGCAGCAGCAGCAGACGTTTCCAGGGTTTGTGAATCCTGAGGCTTACAAGAGAAGAGGACGTCACATTAGGTCAGCAGAGGCCGGCTGAGATGGCCCTGATTCAGAAGATGACTGAATGATTGATTATCTCAATGGCCCCCTTTACTAGAACTTAAACAAAACAGACAGAATCCTCCTCTCCTTCTGTGTGTAGTTTGCTCATTGCACCCCAGGTCTTGTGGTGTTTGTCCTTCTTTTCTGGTTTTCTCCCATATCTCAAGGTTTGGAACTGTTTAGGGTCAAATTATGCATCCTAATAGTACTTCTTATTGAAAAGCACTATATAGAGTTGCAGTATTTATGTTTGACATGTTCTGATTCCTGTGGTAGGCTGGCGCCCTGCCCAGGGTTTGTTTCCTGCCTTGTGCCCTGTGTTGGCTGGGATTGGCTCCAGCAGACCCCCGTGACCCTGTAGTTAGGATATAGTGGGTTGGATAATGGATGGATGGATGGATGTTCTGATTCCTTATTGTCATTCCTGTTCAGGTATCCTGTGTATGGCTAAAATCCTCATTTGTTAAAATTTCACATTTGGGTTTACTTCCACTGGTGTGAGAAGTGGGATTTATTGGTGCTGCTCCCTTCAGTTTGTCAGGACCTGCTCACGATTGTGTGTTCTGTAAAGACCATCAAAGAGTCTGCCAGCCTGGACCACCAGGACCATTTTGTGACAGTGCTCCTTGTTGAAAGGCTGTTTTAGTCCTACGTGACTCTCCGTTCCCCCTTTGTGCTCGTTATTGTGTAGACTTCATCAGAATGTCATCACATCCCTCAGACCAGGGTTCTCAAACTCCAGTCCTGGAGGGCCGCAGTGGCTGCAGGTTTTCATTCTAATCCTTTTCTTAATCAGTGACCTGTTTTTGCTGCTAATTAACTTCTTCTGAGTTCATTTTAATTGACTTGTTTTTTAAAGATTTGTTCCCTAGAATTTCTTCATCGTTCCTCTGAATTGCTTCATTTCTTTCCTCAAACAGAAATGAAATAATGAAGTGAGTGAGCCAACAGGGCCTCAAACTCCAGGCAATTTCACTCCAACCAGTTGCTTAATGAGGCGCCGAGTCTTGTTGTTAATTAAACCCGTACTTTAATTCTGTGCCTTGTTGCTGTTCTCATTATGCAACAGCAGACATTTGTGAAATTGTTGCTTTTCTCTTTTCTGAGAGCACCCTGTTCAAATGTCTTGTGGACCTGAGAAGATCAGCATTCCTGAGACCTTCACCTTTCTCTATTTTCAGACTAGGGGGCCTGGGCCAGCGCTGGCCTCTTTGTGGTTCTGCCGCTCGCGTATGGGGATGTGGATGTGCAATTTAAACAGATTTGAATTTTCATGGGAATTGATACATATGCATCCATGTGATGTATAACTTGCCTGTGATTGAATTTCATTTCTTTCTCTCTATTTAATAAAAATCTTTTTTGAATATTTGTCCCTGAGATTTGTTAATTGTCATAGTAAAAGCTATTTTAACGGGAAACTGTAAACGTTTTAATACGAATGGCATATCAAGATCTCCTTTGGTGTCTAATGTTATCCCCTGAAGATTTACTACATTACCTGCCTTGGGTACGTCCTTCTTTCTACAGTAATTCAGGCGGTGGAAGACCAGACAGTGCTAACGGTTGTAGATATTCTTCGTGATATTGTAAGTTGATGTCTTCATCTTCCGCACCATCAACACCAACTGTTTCAGCAAAGTCTATTGATATGCATTTAGATAGATAGATAGATAGATAGATAGATAGATAGATAGATAGATAGATAGATAGATATGAAAGGCACTATATAATAGATAGATAGATAGATAGATAGATAGATAGATAGATAGATAGATAGATAGGAAAGGCACTATATAATAGATAGATAGATAGATAGATAGATAGATAGATAGATAGATAGATAGATACTTTATTAATCCCAAGGAAATTTACATATTCCAACAGCAGCATACTGATAAAGAAAAATATTTAATTAAAGAGTGATAAATTTAACCAATTCGATTGACAATTTTCGCGGTAATTCGTTTGACTTCATCGTTTCTCGGTTCTAGGATTGCCCGCGTACTCATTTCTTCTGCTGATAACCCTTCAGGATAAAATTCTTCAACAAGATTTGGACATAATGCGCCTTCTTTAATTGGGAAATAATACAAAGTTCCAAATCTCAGTTTTTGAAGCGAATACCTACAGTAGGTAACATGTCTGTCTGAACAGTGCAGACTACTTACAGTGACGAGATCTCCTGCACACTGACAGTATAATACTTCATATTCACTCGCCCTGCAAATAGCACAGCTGATAGACAATAACGTTAGAACAAGGCAGCTTGCGCACGTACAAGAAGTCTCACTTTACCTGGACTGTCTGTGTGTCTGCATGTTTGGTTCAGACGTTCTTGTTCTTCACTCAGTGAAGTGATGGTTAAGCTTCAGCAGGAGTTGGCTCTCATTTTTCATATACAAGTGGAACCTTGGATTGCGAGTGTTTTGCAAGACAAGCTAAAATATTTATCTTGATAAACGAGCGAGGTCTTGCAATACGAGTAGTCCATATACTTTGTCTGCCGAGCGTCACGTGATCACAACCGAGCTGATGGCTCTTCTCTCTCTTGCTGCGGGATTGTGGGCAATCGTCAGTCGGCGTGCCTCACTCATATAGTCAACATCCATACGAGCGTATACTGTTTACCACAGCATGGTGACCACGTGTGTGTGTTGTAACGTGTGAGTCCCAGTCATGTACCCCAAAACACGAGGCTGAGTCTCAGTACTTTAGCGACACCATCTTTATTCACTTGAAACAGAAACAGCACGGTTATTTATTGTAGCGGGATCTGCCGCTCTACTATACACAGACACAGCAGTCAGGCAGGATCTATGCCGCCACAGTTTGTGTGTAGTCATGTGACTGCATGGCTACGTCTGATTGGTGAAACGGGGTCTTGTGATTATTGTTGCTACGTCTGATTGGTGAAAAAGGGGTCTTGTGATTATTGTTGCTACGTCTGATTGGTGAAAAAGGGGTCTTGTGATTATTGTTGCTACGTCTGATTGGTGAAACGGAGTCTTGTGATTATTGTTGCTACATCTGATTGTGAACCAGTCATGCAGTAGATCCACTGGCAGCTTCTCTCTGGCAAAAATATAGCGTATCTGATGGAAAAAAGGTAACGATTCGAGTGTTGCCCAATGTAGCGGAGTAAGAGTAGCGTTTCTTCTTCACAAATGTACTCAAGTAAAAGTAAAAAGTATGGTGCAGTAAAACTACTCTTGGAAGTACAATTTTTTTTTAAAGTTACTCAAGTAAATGTAACTCGTTACAACCCACCTCTGCTAATGAGTGACATGTTAACAATGAAGTAGAAGTGTTACTCGAGCAATAAGGGCTTCTTATTAAACAATTTGGGTTGGAACAAAAACCTGCAGCCGCTGCGGCCCTCCGGGTATGACTTTGCCCACCCCTGGTCTATAAGGTGTTGTACCATATAACTTCTCCTCACCTTTCCTTCTACATCTATAACCTCAGGCAATTAAATAGAGTAAAAGGACGGGCAGGAGTTAAGTTATACATTTTAATAATGTATTATTGATAATATTCATAAAATAATAATAATGAAGAGCAGAGTCCATGTAAATATTGGCAAACCCATATATTTTGATGAGTGCTTGATGTGTAGTTGCCAGCCGCACAGACTTGTATTCACTCAAATGTCTCTGGTCAACTCCTCATTTCCAGTCCGCTTTCCTCACGACAGGCCGCATGCCCGTCCCAGTATGGCTGCCAGGTTGTGCTCCTCATTGTGTTCTCTTTATGACCGTGGTGTATATGAGAGAGAAAGAGAAAGGGAGAGGATAAAGCGACCGACTTTATACATTCCTTTCCAAATCCTTCGACCAACAGGGCGTCATAGTACAGAACGGCCCCGTGACTTAATGCCAATCCCAAACAGCCATACTTCAGACCAACGGGGGCACACATGGCCTTTTCATGCCTGCCCTTCAAGTAGTGGACACCATTTGTTTAGCTGAAGCTGACCAGCCAGGTAGTTTTATGGGGTTACTATAGGGTGGGGTTGGGGGGGGGCTTACAGCATGTCTGATGTTTGTATCACCCTTACCAAACCAGTCTGAGACCAATCCAACCCTGCAATAAAATTCACATCCCGAGTCAGCCCTAAACACTCAGGGGCTGGTGAGTTAAACATAAAAAGTACAACCAGCCGAATAAAACACTAATATTACAATTGGTATTTCTAACTTACAAATAATGACACAAAATATTCATCAACCTACGTACAAACCATCCTTCCACCAGCAAGGCACTATATAAAGTGTAGTCGGCAGGATGGTATTCCTCCTGTAGAAGTGGAAACGTGTTTATTTACTGAGCTCTCCTGATTCCCAATTCATTTTTGCTCAGGTATCCTTAGTATGAGGCCATAATTCTCATTTGTTCGATTTGTTTCTATCATGTCGTCAGTTCATTTTTTCTCTGTGATTATTCCACCTATTTCCATTATTTCGTCTTCTTTTTAGGAGTTTCTGAGCACCTGGAATTCATTTTTGTCGTGTTGAAGCAAACCAGGCATGGAGCACCCTCAGCCCCAAAGAAGGCCCTTGGAGTCTCAGGACAGGCAGCAGAATCAGGCTTGATTTATTTATTACGTAATGCACACACAGTCCCAGGTCATATGAGTGTGGCTGAACCATACTTTTATTACAATTCTTATCATAGAACCCATTCCTCACTCTCGTCTGACTCCCAGTCATCTTGGAGCCTTGGACCTGACTCCAGTTAGTTCCACCAGTGTTTCCCAGCCTAATGAGAATAGCGCTTTGTCCTGCTCATCACGCCCACTTGGCAGGTCTTCATCATTACCTAATACCCATTAACTGACCCCATGTCTATCATCTGATTGAAACTTCCCAACATTGCTCTTTTACCCTGTGCAGGTGTCTGAGACCTGTTTATCGATCGATTCCCACCAGCAAGTTGGAATCAGGCGGACCCCCACGTAAGATACTGGGCCACTCAAATGAATAGCTTCTTGTTGCACACTCGCCCCTCATGGCGAGAGGTGTAGGCAGCTGCATCTCTAAGACAATGGCGCTGTTTCTTATAGAACACGCTTTCCTTGGCTTGTCATCACCTCAAGTTAGGGTCCAGGCTGGCAGACTGGGTGGCAGAGGCCCACACACTGTAAGTGAAAGCAAGCGGCCTGTTTGACTTTCTCTCGCAGTTAAAGTCTCAGTAGCTGTGTTTGTTACAACAATGGCCTGTTTAGCCCTCACGGAGTACTCGGTGTCCTTGACTGAAGGTTTTAAGCTTAGCAGCAAGATATTGGTGGTTTGCAGCTGCAAGGAGAAAAATAATAAAATATGCAGGCGCCGGCCTTTTATGATTTAACCCTTACTATACCAGCATGCACTAAGACAATTTGAATATATGCAAATCATCAACTTGAAGAATATACTTCTCTATAGTCGTTGGTTTTCTTACCTGGCTCAGCTTCAGTTTGTTTAAACTATTTCTTCTCTGGGATTTTCCATTTGAGCTGCGTTGCTAGGAGTTGCTATGCCGGTTGCTACCATGTGACATTTGAAGGCTGTGATGTCACCAGAGTGACGGTGCAAATAAAAGATGGCATTGGATGTGTCGTAACTTCTTGAGTTTTCCTTTGATTTCCATCCATCCATTATCCAACCCGTTATATCCTAACTACGGGGATCTGCTGGAGCCAACATAGGGTGTAAGGCAGGAAACAAACCCCGGGCAGGGCACCAGCCCACCTCAGGGCGCACACACCAAGCACAATTTAGAATCGCCAATGCACCTGACCTGCATGTCTTTGGACTGTGGGAGGAAACCCACACAGACACGGGGAGGACATGCAAACTCCACGCAGGGTGGACCCGGGAAGTGAACCTGGGTCTCCAAACTGCGAGGCAGCAGCGCTACCCACTGCGCCACCGTGCCGCCCCTCCTTTGATTTCTTGGCAATGAATTCTACCGCATCATTTACACTGGGGGTTGTGTGTGTGTGTTACTCAAACTCAGTCCTGGGGACCCCCTGTGCCTGCAGATTTTTGTTCCAACCTACTTCTGTTTTTATTTAGACTCTTGAGCTAATTGAGTCAAATGTTACTTTCCAGATTCTAATATAGAAATTAGACAGCTAAGTTTGGTAAAAAAAAAAAAAAATATTAAAATGTACTAAGCAGTTATATGGTGTGACAAGGAGAGACCCGAGACATTGTAAAGGTTTGGGGCAGCCACCCGTCTAATGTGTTCCAGGCTGCAAAAAGTAAAAGGTTGGTAGCAAGTCAAGTTTACAAGACAGAGTCCAAAACAGAACTGAATTCCAGCGAAGGGAGTGAAGCTTTATAGGAAGTCTGGGGGAAGTGATGTCATCCTCGGGGCCGGGACCGGAAGTGGCGTGTCCCGAGTCGAGGCAGTGGCTCCTGGTGGGATTTCCTAGGAAAAGTCTGCAGGAGACTTAAAAAGAGCGTTAGTGCATCCCGCCACCCCCTGGGCAGATGTGTTACCATTATGCTCCAAGCCCTTCAGCTGCCTCCTATTCACACGTGTGTGACAATGGGAATAATGTATTTTTTTTTTTTCTTATTAACAATATTTTCATCTTTCCACTTTTCCAGGTGTTCTATTTGTTTACTTAATCCGTTAATTTCCTAATTAGTGGGTCTGATTCTGCAGTAGTTGCCGCCTTTCGTGACTCAGTGTTGTTTGCCTGGGTGTCTGCTCTGCTCGTTTTTAATTGTCATTAATAGGATACAATGAAGGGAGCAAACTGCACAGAGAAAGGGAAAAATAAAATGAAACCAACAAAAGAGAGTTAAGCATTTAAATCAATAGCAAAAATAGGAATATTTCTAAATCTTTATATCTCTCAAATATAATGAAAAGATCCTGGGACGAGACGTGACTTTTTCAGAGAGACACTTCACGTCCCGCGAGACGAGTCTTTGTGCCAAGAGATTAAACCACGCCTGGGGCCGGAAATAAAAGACAAAGAGTAGATGACAAAGTAGAACGGCGTAAAGAATTCAAAAACATTGGCGCGATACACATGCAGAGCAGGTTAGAGATAACGAAAGTTCGAAAATTCAAGAGTCTCATAAAAGTAATGCTAAAGATCGCATTAGCGCAAATAAACAGAAATTATTACTCGGTGAAATAACGGAACAGATAAACGGAAAAGAGATCGAATATATGGACATAAGTGATATGACAGAAGTATGGTGATATTGTTTGGCTTTAAACTTTAAGTTGGACTCTTGTAGATCGTGCAACTTGTGTTGTCAACAGGGAAAAGTAGTGTTCGAGTGGCCACGGGGGTTGGCAAGCGAAGCCCCCTAGTGTGTATATACAGTAGTACCTTGAGATACGAGTGCCCCAACGTGCGAGTTTTTTGAGATACGAGCCGTCACTAAGTTGATTTTTTGTCTTGGGTTACAAGCCAAAATTTGAAATACGAGCCATCAAAGAGCTTGTCGCTGCACATTCAGAGGAACTGACGACGGAGGAGTTGACGGAACTACAGACGCGGCAACATACGCATGCAGGAGATCGGTATCGAGGAGAAGGCAGAGGCGGAGGAGGTTACCTCATAAAGTGAGATAAAGGAAGTGTTTGCAATTTGGGAAAAAAGTTTCAAATTTTAAAGATAAGAAACACCCTGAAAAAATGACAACTGATCGCGCAGCGGCTCTATTTAATGACACTTGCCTAACGTTTGAGTTTATTTAAAAGATAACCCTGAAAAATATTGCAACAGATAGTGCAGCAAGGCTATTTAATGACACTTGCCTAACGCCTGACTTTATTGGCGTTACCCTAACCCTAACAGAAAAAGTTACAACTGATCGCGCAGCGGCTCTATTTAATGACACTTGCCTAACGCATTTTAGAAACCTTCTGAAAGAGAGGATGAAACAGACCTCATTGGACAGGTTTTTATCGAAAACCCCTGCAGATGAAAGTGAGGAAGGTGCGGCGAAAAGGGCAAAAATCAGCGAATAACATTCAGTTATTCAGTTCAGCCTTTCTCCACCACCTCCGTCAGCATCTTCATCTCGTCTGATCTCCAAGGTAAATGCTGTACGTTATACTGTACTTAATAAAGCCAGTTTATTGTAGTACATTCTATTGTATTGTGTTTTTATACATTATTCGTTATTTAGAAGTTCATTTTTCTTATTTAAAAACATGTAACAAAAAAATTGCAGTGTTTTTTGGGGGTCCGCAACGGATTAATGGCATTTCAATTCATTCAATGGGGAAAATTGATTTGAGATAAGAGCATTTTGACTTAAGAGCTCGGTCACGGAATGAATTAAACTCGTTTCGCAAGGTATAACTATACGAGTATATATACAGTGGAACATCAAGTCATTCCAGAAACGTGATCGCAGTCCAAAACACTCGTATATCAAAGTGAATTTCCCCATAAGAAATAATGGAAACTCAGATGATTCGTTCCACAACCCAAAACTATTCATATAAAAATGATTCATACAAAATATAAAGTAAAAATACATAAAACAAATTAACCTGCACTTTACCATTAAAAAGAATCATGGCTGGTGTGAGTGAGTTTCTAAACTCTTGTGGGATTCCACCCAACGGGACGACATGTGGAAGAGCGTCCCAAAGCAGGCTCGGCCTTAGGCATAGGCGAAGTAGGAGACCTGGGGGGCCCCGGATCGCCGGCAGCCCGCCCCTCCCCTCGCATGTTTAAATCACGTGGGCCAGCGGGGGGCGTGTCTGCGTGGGCGGCTGTCTATAAAAGCGGAGCAGTTTGAGTCAAGATCTCTATGGGTCGAACGTTCACATCAGTGAATCAGCCCTCATCATCATTCGTCGAAGATGAATGAAGAAGTCAAGATCTCATAAATACTTCCACCTTGTCAGTGGCAGCAGGTGGCACGGGAGCGGGAAGGCAGAACCGCAATCTGAGTTGTGAGAACGAACGAAACCCCTGTCAGTATGTCCTCAAAGCGTAAATACGAATCTGGAGCAGCTAAGCGAAGGAAAAAAGCCGATACTGATGCTTTCATTGCGTCTCAGAGAGGAGCTTTGCTCAATTTTGTGAGAGTTGGTGCTGGTAACAGCGGCAGTCGCAGTATGGAGAGCAATGAAGGCCCAGGCCGAGGCCCCCACAGAGAGAGTGTAATTTTCACGCATTTCGCAGAGCTTCCAGGGGGGCCCCTGGACCCCCCTTTCGCCTAGGGCCCCATAATACCTAAGACCGGGCCTGCCCAAAGCAATCGCAGTCTCCCAGCACTGTAGCAGTTCGCCGTATAAGCTCACTCTTTTAAAGACCGCAGACATGCTATAAGCGCCTGCCGTCGATGGGTGATACAAGGAACATTATAAAGATCCCGCTACAATAAATCACAGCGCTGTTGCTGTTTCAAGCTGAATAAAGCTGGTGTTGTTAAAGTACTGAGACTCAGCTTCGTGTTTTGGGGCGCAAGATGGGGACCTGCACTTCACACACACACACACACAGTCACAATGCTGTAGTAAACAGTATACGCTCGTACGGATGTTGACTATATGAGTGAGGCACGCCGACTCAGACGGAGAATAGGAGACGATTGCTCTCAAGAGAAGAGAGAGAGAGAGATGGGCGCGTGAGCGAGCGAGAGAGATAAGGAGAGAGAGAGAGAGACTTGCGTGAGCGAGAGAGAGAGAGAGAGAGAGAGAGAGAGAGAGAGAGAGAGCGGCATGAGCCAGTGAGAGAGATAAGAAGAGAGAGACGCACGCAAGAGAGAGATAAGAGAGAGAGAGAGAGAGAGACGCGCGCGAGAGAGAAGAACCATCAGCTCAGTTGTGATCACATGACGCTCAGCAGACAAAGTGTATCTCCATACTACTCGTATTGCAAGACATCGCTCGTTTATCAAGTCAAAATTTATTAAAAAATTTAGCTCGTCTTGCAAAACACTCGTAAACCAAGTTACTCATAAACCGAGGTTCCACTGTATATAAAAAATCAAAAACGTTTGCCTGTCTGTTTGTCTGTCTGTCTGTCTGCTTTTCACGAAAGAACTACTTAACAGATTTAATTTGGGTGTTTTTTCTATAATTTGCTTGAACATTCCGGTTGATTTTGTGACTTCTCTCATCGCTCTAAGTATCATAGTTCACTTGTGGTACTGATTCATTTTCGCTAATCCGAGAGAGACCTTGCAGGCCGAGGGTAGTGTTGGGGGTCGGTGGTCCCACCTGTTTGTTCAGCAGACAGTATCACCTAGAGATTGTTAAGGAGTAACGTTTGATGTTTTTCAGAGAGAGATCAGAGCTACATGTGTGCTTTTCTCCCCACGCGGAGGACGCTCTCCCGTCAGAGCTGAACAGAATCAGATATACAGTGCCAGCGTTTGATGTGGGAGCCTACCTACCTTCCGCTTGGCCAGAATTACATTTCTTTTTAATTTCTTTATTGATTTTTAAAGTTTGTCCTGCTTCATTACTACGTGGGTGGAGCCGTGGGGGACAGCTAGTGTCTTATAGATGTAAAAATCCTGCTGCTGTGCTTTTCTGAATGTGAATAAGAGAAGAGGGAAGTAAATACCAGCTAATTAAATGAGATCAGTGTGATCAGGTGTTGTCACTGATTAGGAATCTGCTTGGAATAAAAACCTGCAGCCACAGTAGACCCCCAGGATGGAGTTTGAAAACCCCTGATTTACACTGTGCTTTTGGTTTACAGATTCGTTTAGGTGCTTATTTGGTTTGACGTCCTGGTGCTCGACTCTAGCCGGTCTCGTAAGACTGATTCAGCGTTTCCAGTCTCTTGGTCCTGTCTGCAGATTCCTGTCTCTTTGCCTTACCAGAGAGTACATATTGGTGTTAGCAGTGGGATGCCTTTGGTGCTGCGTCCTCACATTTGTGTTGGCACTCTTATTTTGGACATGTTGTAACATTGTTAATTAACCTCCTCACTTCTGAGTGGTAAATGTTGAAGAGTTTTACCTCATCATGGTTAGTATAATTTTGTGATAGCACTCTTTTGTTGAAAGGCGTCTGTGTAAAGTTGAAGCAACCCTGCCGTGTTTTCATTTGGACTCGTCTAACTAGTTTGTAGCATTCACGTGTGTCTGTGCTCCCTGAGATGCTCTTATTTTCATCTGAGAACAATGGGATCTTTTTCCTCACATTCTCTGACACCTTTAAAGTGTTCCACGTTGCAGTGACCTGAGATGAAGACTGGACTCCTTCAGCACTGTGTCTCGTTGGAGAATCTTGGGTGCCGCTGGTGTGGCTCACGGAGTCCCGTATGAGGCACATTACCTGCATTGTGAGGGAGCGTCAGTAATAGCACTACGGCCGTGTGGCTCGATTCCCCAAGGGTGGTCCGGCTCGCAGGACCCTCATTTTTGAGGACATGAGTGGCTTGACCAGGCCGAAGGGATGTCCACATGACACTTGGCGGTGGCAGATACAGTAGATGGACATTTCCAGAGGGTGGGACTGGACCACATGTCTGCCTGGGGGGTTGCCAACGGGGATCCTGAGCTGTTTCATTGTGTGGTGGGTGCGTCAACGTGCTGTACCAGTGCATACTCCCCAACCTCACCTTCACCTGGCCTAATAATTCTTGTCAAAATGGCTTATGGTCTCCTTTAAAGTGTTGGCTTTTCTATTTCAATAAAAGTTTGACCTTAGAAAGAGTAAAGTACTATACTTCTATTTCTGGGATCATTGGGGGCATCAGTATTGGGCACAAAAGTTTAAGCAAAAAGAGATGAAGAGGAGACCTGACTGAAGTGTTTAAAATTGTGAAGAGAATCAGTCCTGTGGATCAAGATGGTGACTTTAAAATGAGTTCATCAAGAACATGGGGACACAGTTGGGAACTTGTACAAACGTTTGGAAGTTTATGTGTACACAGAGGACCACAGAGACCAAGGAATCACATTGTCCTGATGCCAGTTATATCCAGCAAGACAGATTCCTAAATATGTCTGTGGGTGGAAGAATCAGGACTTTCGGTCAAGAAGCAGAAAAGACGTCAGAACTCCTTTGGTCAACGATCCTCAGATCTGGGAGGCAAAAAAGGATAAAGATCTTAAGTGATAGAGCCATCCTGCAATAAGGGGTGGAATTGCAGTCATTGCAGAAGCCTTGAAGATGCCCCCTGACTCACATGACAATATAGAGACGGATCCATGTACCACCCAACCCTGAAGACACTTTGTTACCTATATACGCTCACTGGGCAAATTCTTAGGACCACTATACTAACTCTGGGTATGACCCTCTTTTGTTCTTCAGTTTTCTTTTGTGGAATGGATTGAACAATCTTTTGAAATTCTGGTCCATGTTGACCTGATTGTTTCTCGCATCAGCTACACATTCATACTGTGAATCTCCCACTCAACCACATCCCAGACGTGTTCTGTTGGACTCAGATCTGAGAAGGCCACCAAGTACTCTGAACTCTTCATCATGTTCGTGACACCAGCATCGTGACGTGGGGAATTATCAGGCTGGAAGAAGCCATGAGGAGATGTATGTGGTCAGCAATACTCAGATAGGCCGTGCCATTCAAGCAACGACTGATTGGTATTAACTGGTCCATAGTGTGGCAGGAAAACATTCTGCACTCCTTTACACCGGCACTGCCAGTCTGGACTGCTGACACAATGCATGCTGGGTGCACGGATTCATGCTGTTGGTGGCGCCAGATTCTGCCCCTTCCATCTGTGAGCAGAAACTGAGATCCGTCATACCAGGGGGCATTTCTCCGGCCTTCAGCTATCCAGTATGGCTGAGCCTGTGCCCAACTGCAGCTTCAGGTTTTTGTTCTTGGGCAACAGGAGTGGAGCCCAACGTGGTCTTTGGCTGTTGTAGCCCCTCCACCTAAAGGTTCAACGAGTTGTGCGTTCTGAGATGTTTTTCTCCTCACTACAGTTTGTACAGAGTGGTTGCCCTTCTGTCAGCTCAAACCATTCTGGCTATTCTCATGTGACGTCCTTCATTCACAAGGCGATTCTGTTCACAGAACTGCCTTTCATTTTATGTTTTTTTTTATTTCTCACACCATGCTGAGTAAACTCTGGAGACTGTTGGGTGTGAAAATCCCAGGAGATCAGCAGCACCATCCGGCAGCATCAATCCCACCACGGCCCAAATCACATCTTGTCCTCCTTCTGGTGTTCAAGACCAACATTAACTGAAGCTCCTGATCTGCATCTGTGTGATTTTATGCATTGTGCTGCTGCCACTTGATTGGCTGATCAGATAATTGTATGGATAGGCAGATATACTGGTGGTCCTAACCATTTCCTCCGTGACTCTGTATTTGGAGTAAATTCTACTTGGACTGTTGTGTGTGAAAAATCCCACTTTAAACAGCTTGCTGCGCCTCCTGTCTGTCTGGGGTTGGAGGTGCAAGACCCTCGTTAGTAGTCACAGGTCCTAGTGGCCTGGCTAGAACTTAATGGACCCCTGGCACAAAAAACTAAATTAAATCCAACAAAAGTAAATTTTACACAAACCTTAGCAAAGGGCCATAGACACATGGAGTAAACAATCAGGTGGTGAGGTGGAGAGCAGGACTTTATGGACCTTCAGATTTGGACTTGATGTTATTCTGGACAGTGCTAGTGGAACAGGATGGATAGGTGAGCTCATTGGCACTGAATGGCGAGTTCTAATGTTCTAAAGATGGAGGCCAGCAGTAGATGGGGCTCCAACCCATCAACGGGCACCCTCACTCACAGCTGCCCTAACCCAGGTCTCCCCATCCGTGTAATTTGGGTATGGGGTATCCTGGCACACACTTTATAGTGCCCACATCTTTGGAATGTTGCTTATAAACCAGAGGAAGAAAGTCCCACGGTGACCCAAGTAAAATACACAAATGTTACAGAGACAACGTTAACCCCTCGAGTCTCCGGAGGTCCACAATGCCACCCTGCTGCCCACCACACATATCAGTTACAGTACATCCATTTGCAGCAGAAGACAAAGAGCTGCTGTGTTTCCCTTCCCGGTGCCTGAACAAACTGGATTTAAAATCTCAGCAGAAGTTTATTTATAACTTTCTCGTCCCTCAGGTGGCCCCTCCGATGAGCGCACCTGTTCCTCAGCAGTCAACGTCACCCGCTGGGCACACAGGCGTCACACCTGTCCTCCGGAGAAGATCTGGGAGGAGGAGCAGAGCGCCACTCGGTCACATGGCCTGGAGCGGACCGCCGGCTACACCTGCTCGTCACACACGAGGAGCAAAGACACCAGAGATTTGTAATCTGAGCCATCCAGCCGGTGTGCTGCGAGCAGAGCAGTGGTCTTTCATCTGCACGGCTCCTTTCACAGTACGTGAGGTCACAAGGAGCTTCATAGTAAATCAGTGAAGATAAAAGGAAAAGTGAAACCCAGAAGGATGAGACAAACAAACGACACAAAATGATGGAGAGCTTTTTAGGGAATGTATAGTGCCAGGCATGTCTGAGCTGCACTTGGGACCCAAAGGAAAGCAAAAGTTGAAGGCCTGAGCTGTCGCCTCCGAGTGTCACTAAAACAAGAAACCAGGTGTGACTGTCATTTTTGACCTCAAACTGTCACCTTGAAGTCTCCCACTGGCACACGAGACACTTTGACCAGTCCAGGTCCTTCTCTCCGTATTAAGACTCATCAGGGTCCAACGGCCACCATCCATTAGTGAACATTTTGAGCCCAGTTTGGTGCCCACCTCACCAAAGACGGCAGATGAGATTAGTGAGCATCTGTGTGTGTGCTGGTTCCTGACTTGTACCCAGCTGTCACCTGGATATCCTCTGCAGTTAATGATGTCACTCTCCAACTCAAAACCACATGGACAAGCAGGCACAGGATGGCACATACGCCCAGAAGAAACTGAAGCTATAATCCAATAGTGTGTGTGTGATTTAGACTGTAGATTGCAACCCCCATTGTGTCCGTTAGGCTCCTTTCTTAAACTGGATGCTTAATTAAACTTCTTCCCAGCAACCCCTGATTCTGCCCAACAGCATAATACGGCCAGGGCTGCTGGGAGTTGTAGGCAATTGTAAGCAACTGCACTCGTTAAAGTAGTAAATGACTTGTGGGTGAAAGCAGACAGAGGCCATGTATCTGTGCTCATCCTCTTAGAAGTGAGTCTCGCATTTGATACCATTGACCAAAATATTCTTATAAATCGCCTTAGTCAATGGGTGGCCCTCTCTGGCAGCGTCTTAAATTGGTTTGAGTCTTACTTGACAGGTAGAAAATTCTTTGTTAGCTGTGGTGATTATACTTCAAAGCCACCGGATATTCCGTATGATGTCCCACAAGGATCTCTCCTGGATCCGCTGCTCTTGTCAATCTCCATGCTCCTCCATGAGGGCAGAATATCTCAAGGCATAACGTGAGCGTGAACTTGAAAGTCACACCTGGTTTCTTGTTTTAGTGACACATTTAAATCTGAGGACACTCTGAGGGGTCCAGCTCTGCTTATGACACACAACTGTGTTTATCAATAGCGCCTGATGACCCCGACTCTCTTGGTTCACTGACCTCTAATGTCTTACTTGTGTTTCTGAATGGACGAGAAGTAATTTTCACAAACTAAATAAGAAGAAAACGAAAATCTTAGTTGATGGCAAAATGGATATAAGGAGGGTATTAGAAATAAACTTGAAAAGTCAAGACAGAGGTAAAGAATGTAGGGGTAATTATTGACTCTGATCTGAGTTTGAAATCACATATTAATCAGATTACTAGGACAGCAGTTTTTCACTTAAGAAATATAACAAAAGTTAAGTCCCTTATAACTTTGCAAGATGCTGAGAAATGAATTCACACTTTTGTTTTTAGTCGACTGGATTACTGTAACACACTCCTCGCAGGACCACCCAGAAAAGACATCAATCGATTGCAACGAGTGCAGAATGCAGCTTCCAGAATCTTAGCCATGAAAAGGAAAATCTGAGTACATCACACCAGTCTGAGCGTCACTACACTGGTTACCGGTGCCATTTAGAATTGACTTTAAAATCCTGCTTATGGTTTACAAAGCCTTCAATAATCTGCTCCATCTTGTATTTCAGAAGGTCTGTCACCTCACACTCCAAATCAGAACCTCAGATCTTCAAATGAGTGTCTGCTTAGAATTCCAAGAGCTAAACTTTAAAGAAGTGGTGAGGCGGGCGGCCTTCTGCTGTTATGCACCTAAAATCTGGAATAGCTGACCGATAGAAATTCAGCAGGCTGATATGGTGGAGCACTTTAACAAACTGCTGACAACTCATTACTTTAACTTGGCTTCCTCAAAGCTTCATTTTAGTGTAATCCTGATATTCTGTATATGCATTGAATTATCATTTTTTTTCATGGTTCTGTACTCACCCCTACTTTCTCTGCTGTTGTTTTTCCGGTTTTCTGTGGTGGCGATCTGCATCCCCACCACCTGATCAGGGCACCATGCAGTCCCTCCATTGATGGATTGAAAACCATCATCATCTAATTTTTCCACGTGAAGCCTGCAGACCATGAGGACTGATGGATATCATTTATGTTGGGTAGAATGCCTAAGGGGGGCTGAGTGGTCTCGTGGCCTCAGAACCCCTGCAGATTTTGTTTTTTTTTTTCTCCAGCTGTCTGGAGTTTTTTTCTTTCTGTCCTACTTGGCCATCGGACCTTACTGTATTCTACTTGTGTACTGGACCCCATCCCCAGCACACTACTTAAATCCTGCCTTCATGCCATAATCCCGACTGTTACAACAATAATAAACTCACCCCTTGATGCTGGCACTGTGCCGCTCACTTTTAAAATTGCTTCTGTAATCCCAATGTTAAAAAAGTCTGGTCTTGATGCTGACAATCCTAACAACTTATGGCCTATTTCACACTTACCTTTCCAGTCAAAAGTTCTTGAGCGTGTTGTAGCTTAACTTAACTTAACTACTTAACTTCTAATAACTTGATGGAACCCTTTCAGTCTGGTTTCAGGGCGCAGCACGGCTCTGCTACAGGTAACCAATGATTTGCTTATGGCAGCAGACTCTGGACAAACCAGCATATTAATTCTGCAGCACTTGACACTCAGGTCAGACATGACATTCTACTGTCCAGAATGGAGAACATGCTGGGTATCTCTGGCACTGCCCTCCAGTGGTTCAAGTCCTATCTGACTGATAGGCAAGAGTTTGTTAGTCTTGGCAACAGCAGATCCAGCTCAGTGCCAGTCACACAAGGAGTTCCTCAGGGCTCTGTCCTCGGCCCTCTTCTCTTCTGTATTTATATGCTTCCCTTGGCCATATTATTCGTAGCTATGGACTGGGTTATCATTTTTATGCAGATGATACTCAACTCTACTTCAATGTTAAAAGTGGAACTTCATCAGAGCTTTCTCAGCTCACAGCCTGCCTTAGTGAAATTAAAACCTGGATGGAGCAGAACTCTTTAAAATTAAACTGCAACAAAACTGAACTCCTGCAAATTGGGACTAAAGTACAACTTAATAAAATGAGCTCCTTCCCAGTCCATCTTGGTGGTGATCTCATCAGCCCTGCCTCTACTGCAAAGAATCTTGGTGTCATTTTTGATTCCTCCCTCTCTTATTCGCCCACATAAATCACATTAAGAAACTTTCTTACTTTCACCTCTGTAACATATCCCGTGTTCGCTCCTTCCTCTCCTTCTCTAATGCTGAGAAACTTGTCCCTGCTTTTATCACATCCCGTATCGATTATTGTAACTCGCTGCTGGCAGGTGCCCCTTCTAACCTTATATCACAGCTCCAGCTTATTCAAAAGAGTCCTTACTCAAACCAGCAGCAGCGAGCACATCACACCCATCCTGCTCCGTCTTCACTGGCTCCCTGTGTCCTACAGAATCAAATCCTACTAATAACCTACAAAGCCTTAAATAACCTCACGCCAAACTCCATCAGTGACCTTCTCCATCACTGTGTGCCTGCCCGCCCACTAAGGTCCTCTGATTCTGCCAATCTTGTTGTGCCCCACATGGGTGACAGCAGGGCCTTCAGCTGTATAGTGCCCAGACTCTGGAATGACCTACCGAAATTAATCAGGTCAGCTGACTCCATGAATTCTGTTAAAAAACAACTCCAAACTCATCTGTTCAGGAAGGCTTTTAGCTCTACTGGACTTTATTCCCCTTCTCCCAGTTTACGTCTCTGTCAAGATGTTCATATAACCTGTGTGTGTGTGCAGACCATCAGTTATGTTGTCTGTTAGGCTTTTTTTTTTCTCTGAATTCACTGTCTTAATCTTCTTTATTTATTTATTTGGTTTGTACAATCTGTGGTGAGCTGGCGCCCTGCCCGGGGTTTGTTTCCTGCCTTGCGCCCTGTGTTGACTGGCATTGGCTCCAGCAGACCCCTGTGACCCTGTAGTTAGGATATAGTGGGTTGGATAATGGATGGATGGATTTGTATACTGTATACCCTGCCGTTCTTTCTTATATTCTGTAAGTGCCTTGAGCATGGGAAAGGCGCTATATAAATAAAATGTATTATTATTATTATTCTTTGTTAATTAGTATGGCCTAATTTTATTTTTTATATTTTTTCTTTGTTCTTTCTTCATCCTGTAAAGCAGTTTGAGCTACATCATTTGTATGCAAACGTGCTCTAGAAATAAATGTTGTTGTTGTCTCCTCATTTATCTTTTTGACCGGATTTTCCATCTGATTTTGATTGTTTCCTTCAGGTAACCACCTCCTGTTATATTTGATCTCACAATCAGCCCCCGGCTATGAAAACCCAAATGGTGGTTTCATGGTGTGAATTTAATTCAACAAGGAACGGCTTACCTGACACTTTCTAAGAGTTGTTATTTGAGGGGCTTGGCCAGAATAAATAGCCCCCCAGAGCCAACAGATCTTTGCCACCATCATAACACAAGTCTTATTATGGACAGACGCACAGTAAGAAGTAGCCGTGTGCTTGAAAAGTGAATCTGTGATTTCGAGACACACGGCCACAGGGCACAGTTTTTCTCTTTCTTTTACAGAAGATCTGTGCAGTTTCTCGCTTTTTTCTCAGCTTCGTATATTGAGAATGTATTAATAGAAAAGTGTGTTTTAACCAAAGATAAAAAAAAGCAAGCAGAGTAGTAAGAATATGTGACAGGAGACCACGGCCTGCTGATGTCTTTATTTCTTCTTAGCTTTCCTGTTTGACACGGCTGAGGTGTGAATCCATGGTGCAGTTGTACTGGTCAGCCTAGCGCCCTGCTGACTGGCAGCCTATTTACAGAAGCGCTCGTCTGACTGCCTCTGGTCTGCCCATTCAACACTCTAACCACACGGATGGCTGAACTCTGTGTTAGTGCCAGCAGGGTGCCAGACTCTCGTATTTATTTAGGACGATCGGCAGCTTTGGTTTAGTAATGGCCTTCACACTTGGTTCACCTCAAACTCAACCTTGAATAATGAGTGAAGCTTCAGCAATGGCTGGCCTAGTGAGAGCTTGGTGAGACCTTTCTGCTGTTCTATCTGTGTGTGTGTCCTGTGAAGGCTTCTGTGGTTTAAAGATAGCACTGAGGAAGAGTATGGTGTGAGGCCTGACCAGCGTAGGAGAGGAAGAAGAAAACCAACACGGACAAGTGGAGAATGGCACTGTGAGCCAATCTCGATAGTCACCCTGGGAGAAGAGAGACAGGAATCTCTTTCAGCCTGGCGAGTGACAATAGTGACACCTCACCTGGGATTGTCTTATGGAGGAAACAGAAATTACTAGGAACTAAAACAGTCAGATAGAAGAAGGTCAGGGCTTGGGTGGCAGTGGTGCCAGGGTCACCAGGGGACCAGCACTTCAATTTGGTTCTCCTTCTCTGGTCACTGTAGCCTGATATTTATCCCTATCTCACTATTTCTTTGTTTTAAATAAACTTTGTGATAGAACCGGGGGACCAGCAAGCCCCAAACCCCAACACGGTCACACAAATGCAGTCCTGGGTTCAAATAAATGGATGTTTATTAACCACAATACCTCCAAAGTACCCAAAGCCCAAGTCATATGAAGTTCTCCTTGGGATTAATAAAGTATCTATCTATCTATCTATCTATCTATCTATCTATCTATCTATCTATCTATCTATCTAGTGCTATATCTATCTATCTATCTATCTATCTATCTATCTATCATATAGTGCCTTTCATATCTATCTATCTATCTATCTATCTATCTATCTATCTATCTATCTATCTATCTATTATATAGTGCCTATCTATCTATCTATCTATCTATCTATCTATCTATCTATCTATCTATCTATCTATCTATCTATCTATTATATAGTGCCTATCTATCTATCTATCTATCTATCTATCTATCTATCTATCTATCTATCTATCTATCTATCTATTATATAGTGCCTATCTATCTATCTATCTATCTATCTATCTATCTATCTATCTGTCTATCTATTATATCTATCTATCTATCTATCTATCTATCTATCTATCTATCTATCTATCTATCTATCTATCTATCTATCTATTATATAGTGCCTATCTATCTATCTATCTATCTATCTATCTATCTATCTATCTATCTATCTATCTATCTATATCTATCTATCTATCTATCTATCTATCTATCTATCTATCTATATAGTGCCTATCTATCTATCTATCTATCTATCTATCTATCTATCTATCTATCTATCTATCCTGATGATGACTTGTGAGGGCATCAGGAGGCTCTTTTCTTCAACATTCGCCAACCAATCCCATCACAGTCCTCAGGCAGCAGGAAGATACCAGGCAGTCCACACACCGAACAGGAGACAATCCGGGACGAAACAAGAATCCACAGGCAAACAGACAGGTAACTCCAGACACGAAAAAACAAAAAAAAAATCCCCTCCTCGGTAGAACTGGCCTCCTTTTAAATCTCACGCCGGCCTCCTTGTCCCTAGCAGCCCCTGCACCCTCAGCAGAGCCCTTTGCAGGGACTGCTGGGAGTTGAAGTTTTCACTCCCCAGTAGCGCCGCTACATGCTAAAGATGGCAGTTCACAGACGCGTCTCATCCAATCTGACGGAGCTTAAGAGGACCTGCCAGGGAGAATCAGGATGAGCTGCTCAAATCCAGGCATGCAAAGCTTGTAGAGACTCAGACAAGACGACTCAAAGCATTAACTGCTGCCAAAAGGGGCTTTTACAAAGTACTGAATGAGGGGTCTGAATACATCTAGGAATGAGAGATTTCAGCTTTTGATTTGTGATACATTTGCAAACAATTTACAAGCATGTTTTGACTTTCTCATTATGGGTTATTGGGTGCAGACTGATGGTCAAAATGGCAAATGGGTCCACCTGATCAGGGCACCATGCCGTCTCTGCGTTGATGGTCTGAAGGGAGGACCCCAGATGTCCACATGACCATCATCATCAAATTCTTTCACGTGAAGCCTGTAAGCCATGAGGACTGACTGAGATCACTTATGTTAGGTGGAACGCCCACTGAGGGCTGGGTGGTCTCGTGGCCTCGGAACTTCTGCCTAACTGGAGGTTTTTTGTTTTTTTTTATGTGTCCTCCAAGCCATCGGACCTCACTTTATTCTTTCTTACTTAGTATTGCCTAATCTTATTTTTGTTTCATAGAAACCTTTCTTTCTTCATCTTGTAAAGCACTTTGATCAACATCATTTTATGAAAACACGTCATAGAAATAAATGTTGTTGTTGTTATTAAAAGGAAATCTACAAAGTAATAAGGTGTGCAGAGTGTGAAGGGGTCTGAATACATTCTGAATCCACTGCATTGTGGTCTTCTTAGAAGAACAACACAAGTTTAAAAGAAACCATAACTCCTATTTTTTAAAACGCAGTGTGTCTCTGTTCTAATGAAATGTGCTGCGTGTTTCCTTCCTGTGCCATTTACAGAGAATGTGAGGTGGCATTGATGCTCTTTGGCTAACTCGCCAACAAGAAGGGCTGCCAGCAACACTCACAACAACAACAATTACATTTATTTCTACGGCACATTTGCATGCAAACAATGTAGCTCAAAGTGTTTTACAAGATGAAATAAAAAAGAAGTTCATATGTAAAACATAAACTGACAAGTTGGCTGGCCTTTTGGTGAGGGGTCTTCCGGCCCTCTCTGGCCCCGCAGTGTAGCCCTGTTGCTGCTGCCCCCTTATTTCACTGAAATGATCGGTCAGACAGCCGTGGCTGCTTCTCAAGGGACTGCTGCTTCAATCAGATTGTTTAGTTTCACTCCCTGGCGTTAAAGCCAGTCTGTCACAGAAACAACAGGATTTGGGGTCATAAAATAAAAGTAAAGATCAGTGGTCTAATTTCACTGTTCTGTTTTATTTTAATTTGCTGAATTGTTTAGCTTTTATCCCTCACTAGCTGGTTTACCCGGTGTTGACACCGTGAGAAGGTGGAAATGTTAAACGTTACAAATGATAGACTGCCAACCTTAATTACCCTTAAACATGTTACAGTTCCAACATGTGGTGACCCTAAAAGTATCATCCAACTCACTATATCCTAACTACAGGGTCATGGGGGTCTGCTGGAGCCAATCCCAGCCAACACAGGGCGTAAGGCAGGAAACAAACCCCGGGCAGGGTGCCAGCCCACCACAGGGCACACACACACACACCAAGCACACACTAGGGACAATTTAGGATCGCCAATACACCTAACCTGCATGTCTTTGTAGGAGGAAACCCAAGCAGACACGGGAAGAACATGCAAACACGGGTAGAACATGCAAACTCCACACAGGGAGAACCCGGGAAGTGAACCAGGGTCTCTTTACTGTGAGGCAGCAGCGCTACCCACTGCCCCATTGTGCCGCCCCTAAAAGTATTTCTAAGTTATTTCCAACTTGTGGTGCCTCTAAACATGTTCACTCCTTGAAAGTTTTCACATTTTCGTGTTGTACAACATTGACCCAGAATGGATTTAATTTGACTGTGTGACACTGATCAATAGGAAAAGACTCTTTAATGTCAAAGTGAAAGCAGGTCTCTGCAAAATGGTCTAAAATAAATAAAAATACAAAGCATAAAATAATTGATGCCAAGTATTGAACCCCCCCTTAATATGGCACCCCTAAATCCTCACAGGTGCAGCACACAGGGTCACGAGGAAGCTCAAGTCTATCCTAGCAAGCATTGGACACAAGACAGGAACAATCCCTGGACAGGGTCAGTCCAATGCTGGGTGAACACACACACACGCACACAGACACACACACGCAGACACACACATATGAGCACACGCTCACACACACACACACACCGACACACACACAGACACACACACACACATGCACACACACACACATATGAGCACACACACGCGCATACACACACGCACACCCACACACACACACACACAGAGACACACACATATGAGCACACACACACACACACACACACACACACACACATGCACACACACACACACACACACACGCACACACGCACACACACACACACACACAGCACACACACACATACGCAGACACACACATATGCGCACGCAGACACACACATATGAGCACACGCTCACACACACACACACACCGACACACACACAGACACACACACACACATGCACACCAGGGCCAGTTTAGTTTCACCAGCCCACGTAACTTGCATATATAGGATTTGGAAGAAACCCACACTGAGAGTGCCCAGAACTTGAATCCCAGTCCCCTTTTGTATGGCAGCAGTGCCACCTCTGTGCCACCATGTCACCCCAGCCTAATTACACTCCAGTTGCATTTTAAAAAGCCACTTATCCAGTCATAATTGATTAGCTTTGTTATTTATGCCCCCCAGCCCCCAAACCCCCATCCCCAATACCTTTCTCAATGAGACTCCATCTTTCCTCGCCTCTGGACATTGGTTGCCCACGGGACCCACTCTGGTCTGCTTCACACTTTATGAACTTTGAAATCCTTGGCTGGCAGGCCTGGATTGCCATAGGCATCACTTTTGAGTCGGTGCTGATTTTGAACACGGACGCTCCATACCAGACCCCTAATTACGAGCCCGAGGCACAAGGGAGAGGAGCTTGTTCCCTTTTATAGTGCAGTGATGCACATAGCAGTTGGTCTGTGCTTTTCTGGCAACTGAAAACATCAAAAATCATGAAACAATACTGCAACTCAGACAAAGGGGGTTTCAGGCATCATTATGCCCTGAGGAGCTGGCGGCCCCCTAGAAAAGCTCGGCCACGCACATATAATTCAGTTCATCATATACAGAATGTACAGCTCACGTCTGAGTGACACGCCTGGATTGCTGTGGACATTTACATATAAAACATGAGATTTGCAACCCCACCTAAATCCAATTCAGGGGCCTGCAGTCAAGGCCTATCTTAAAGAGGAAAGAGAGCAAATTCATCGCAGGGCCCCCTCACACACGCAGAGGAACTGCCCACCAGCTTAACATGTGTGTGTTTGGAAAGTGGGAGGAAAAATGGAGGACCCAGCTAAAAAAAAACAAAAAAAAAACAAACAAACAAGGAGACACAGGAAGAACATGAAGACCCCCCAGACACAGCAAATGAGTATGGGATCTGAACCCAGGACTCTGATGTCAAGCCCCCTCCATATGAAATCTACAGTGGCTTCAGAAGGTCATCAGAGATTTTCACGTCTTGCACACTTCATTGTGTTGAGGGTTTAATTTTGCCATTTTGGCCCATCAATCGACACTCAACATCCCATAATGACAAAGTGAGGACACGTGTCCTATGGTGACAGACTCAGAGAATGAGACCTGTTTAGTCTCGAGCCGTGAAGACTGCTTGGGGACCTCATCCAGGTCTTCAAAACCCTCAAAGGCGTTGATAAAGCAGATCTAGCAGCAGTCGTTCAGATACTGGAGGACATCAGGGGACATTAAGGATGAGGGCATTGGAGACTGAAGCCTGGCAACACATCTTTACCTAAAGAGTTGTGGGACTCAGGAATAAACTACTGAGACGTGGAGCTGAAGCAGAAACCTGGAAAACCTTTAAAAAGAATGTGGACGAGACATTAGGGACAGCTTAGCTGTTAGTGGGCTTGATGGGCTGAGTGGTCTCCTCTCGTCTGTCAAATTTCTTATGCTCTTATCAGGTGAGCAGCAAGACTGTGCAGATGTCCAATCTACAGGGATTAGGAAATGCAAACATTTCTGGGTGGTCTGACATTCCTGAGCTACACATCCAGCATCTTGTTGAGTCCACAGACTGATGAATCCATGCTCTTCTGAAGACTACAAGAGGTGCAACACCCTACTAGACAGCCAGACCTAAGAAACTGGCATGATTGTGGCATGGTGACGCAGCGGTTGGCACACTCCCTCACAGGGTTCAGCCTGACCAATGTCTTTATGGAGTTTGTACCTTCTGTCCTGGTCTGGATGAGCTTCACTTCCACCTCCATGAAGAACTGCAGGTTGGATTTGATTGTCACCTCAAGTAGCCACCATACCACCTGCACTTCAGAACAGGTAATTCAGCTAAGCATGTCTGCGTCTGCCAAGTGCTTCGATGGAGTTGGCTTGCTGCTGGAAAACTGAGACCACCAGAGGGTGTGTGGTCTGTGTGTTGACCCCAATGCCACACTTCTGTAAAATGGTGGGACATATAACCAAGGTCCTGACTCTCTGTGGTCATAAAATATCTTAAAAGGGCAGGGTAGGTACCACCTAAGGTCCTGGCTAAACTGCCCACCACAGCCTGGTCATTCTGGCCCCTCATAATCCCCCTGTCTCTAATTGTCTATCAGCCCCTAAAGTGTGGTGAGCGTACAGGCACAAGCATGGCTGCCGTCACATCATCCAGGTGAACACTGGTGGTGGCTGAAGTGGTTCCTCTATGTCTATGTATAGCACCTTGAATGGGTCAGAAAAGTGTTTTATAAAAGTAAGACATTATTATAATACACACAATACACTGTGTGCACAATTATTAGGCAAGTGAGTATTTTGACCATATCATCATTTTTAATGCGTATATTCCAACTCCAAGCTGTATTAACTTGAATGCTTATTGGATTTAAGCACGTCAGGTGATGTGTATTTGTGTAATGAGGGAGGGTGTGGCCTAAGGAGATCAACACCCTATATCAAGGTGTGCAGAATTATTAGGCAGCTAGTTTTCCTCAGGCAAAATGGGCCAAAAAGAGATTTAACTGACTCTGAAAAGTCAAAAATTGTAAAAAGTCTTTCAGAGGGATGCAGCACTTTTGGAATTGCTAAGATATTGGTGTGTGATCACAGAACCATCAAACATTTTGTTGCAAATAGTCAACAGGGTCGCAAGAAACGTGTTGAGAACAAAAGACGCAAATTAGCTGCCAAAGATTTGAGAAGAATCAAACGTGAAGCTACCAGGAACCCATTATCCTCCAGTACTTTCATATTCCAGAGCTGCAACCTACCTGGAGTGCCCAGAAGTACAAGGTGTTCAGTGCTCAAAGACATGGCCAAGGTAAGGAGGGCTGAAACCCAACCACCACTGAACAAGAAACATAAGTTGAAACGCCAAAACTGGGCCAAGAAATATCTGAAGACAGATTTTTTCAAAGGTTTTATGGACCGATGAGATGAGAGTGACTCTTGATGGACCAGATGGATGGACCTGTGGATCAGTAATGGCACAGAGCTCCACTCCAACGTGGAGGTGGGGTACTGGTATGAGCTGGTATTTTTAAAGATGAGCTAGTTGGACCTTTTGCATTGAAGATGAACTCAAAATCAACTCCCAAACCTACTGCCAGTTTTTCAAGACACTTTCTTCAAACAGTGATACAGGAAAAGACCATGATTTTTATGCAGGCCAATGCTCCATCACTTGCATCGAAGTTCTCCACTGCGTGGCCAGCCAGTAAAGGCCTTAAAGATGAAGGAATAATGACATGGCCCCCTTCCTCATCTGACCTAAACCCTATCGAGAACTTGTGGGCACTTCTTAAACGCTAGATTTACGGGGAGAAAAACAATACACCTCTCTGAAGAGTGTCTGGGAGGCTGTAGTCACTGCTCCACAAAAGCTGATCGTCAACAGATCAAGAAACTGACAGACTCCATGAATGGAAAGGCTTATGACTGTTATTGGAAAGAAGGGTGGCTATATTGGTCATTGATTGATTGATTGATTTATTTTTTTTTGAAATGTCAGAGATGTTTATTTGTAAATTTTGAGGTGTTTGTTTATTATTCTCACTATAACAGATGAAAATAAACAAGTGAGATGGGAAAATTTTCATTTTTCCTTTAGTTGCATAATAAATCTGCACACTAATAGTTGCCTAATAATTGTGCGACATATGTATTCCCCTGATGATGTTCACACTCACATTTCCGTTGTGAAACATTCAGGTTTCAGGTTTATTAACATTTTGGATTGACTGATAGCACTGTGTTTGTTCCATATTAAAATTAATCCTCAAAAATACAACTTGCCTAATAATTGTGCACACAGTGTAATACATCTGTGAGCAGCAGTATGGTTTCATGCCAGGAAAGAATTCCACAGATGCGAAGTTTGCTTTGGGGCATTGATGGAGACAAACAGAGAAGATCAGAAGGAATTGCATTAGATGTTTGTGGACTTAGAGAAAGCGTGTGACAAAGTGACAAGTGAGGAGTTCTGGTACTGAAGGAGGAAGTCGGGAGTGGCAGAAAAGTTTGTGAGGATGGCGCAGGATAAGCATGAGGACAGTGTGACGGAGGTGATGTGTGCGGTAGGAGGGACAGCTTGCTTCAAGGTGAGACTGGGATCCCAATGCCTCAATGCAGTGACAGGGACAAAGTGCTGTTAAAACAGAGAGACATATAACCGGTCTGTGACTCTCTGTGCTCATAAAAAAATCGAAAAAGGGGTAGGATATCACCCAATGTCCTGGCTAAAACAGCCCACCATGGCCAGGTCATTCTGACCCCTAACAGTGTGACTGTGGTGATGTGTGTGGTGGGAGTGACAGCCTGGTTCAAGATGAGAGTGGGATTACATCGGGGTGAGCTCTGAGGCCTGTCCCGTTGGCAATGGTGATGGACAGGAGTCTCGGTGGGCTGTGATGTTCACAGATGACGATGTGATCTGTGGTGAGAGTAGACAGCGGGGTGAGGCGAACCTGGAGAGGTGGAGGTCCGCACTGGAGAGAAGGGGAAAGATGGGGTACAAGATGGTGGAAGGGTGCGACCACGAGGAGCAGAGGTGGTGAAGGCGGACGAACTTAAATACTTGGGTTCAATGGAAGGTGCAGCAGAGAGCTGAAGAGGAGAGTTCAGGAGGGGAGGACTGAGTGCAGAAGAGTGTCAGGAGTGATCTGTGATAGAAGAGTACCTGGAAGAGTGAAAGGAAAAGTAGTGAGACCAGCCATGTTGTATGGTTTAGAGATGGTGGCAGACTGGCAGACTTGAAGATGCTATGAGTTTCGCTCCGAGTAATGAGGGTAAACAGGATCAGGAATGAGGACATTAGAGGGACAACACAGGTGTGACAGATTGGTGACCACGTGAGAGAGGTGAGATTGAGATGGTTTGGGCCCAAGCAGAGGAGAAATGGGTACGGGGAAAAGAATGATGAGGATGGAACTGCCAGGCAAGAGGAAAAGAGGAAGACCAAAGAGGAGGTTTATGGACGTGGTGAGAGAGGACATGAAGGAAGTCAGTGTGGCAGAAAATAACGAAAAAGACAGGGAGAGATGGAGACAGATGATTCACTGTGATGACCCCTTAGTGGGAGCAGCAGAAAGTAGGAGAAGAAAAGTAATACGTTGTTAATTTAAATTGGTGCTGTGTGCAGTGCCAGTGTTTGGTTATTTTGTGTCCTATGCCAGGATTATTAGTGTACCAACCAACTGTTCGTGCGGCTAGGTTCCACCCCCCTACCCCCTTATGATCTGAATGCCTAATTTTCTATAATGGTGGCGCCAGCCTTGACTTTGTGGGTACACTCAGTCAAGTGTGCTAAAGTGGATTGAATCAAACTGAAGCGTGTGAGTGTGCCCTGCACTGGACTGGCACTCTGGTCAGAGATGGGTCCTGCCCTTCTGTCCACTGTTACCAGATCCCTGAATCCCCAAAATTGATAAGCTGGTTAAAAATAAATAAACAAACAAATGGGTACAGTTTGCATATTGTGAAAGAGTGCGTCACATGAGCTTTTTGAAAGGCACTGTATAAACCAAAAGAAAAGAATAGGTGGCCGAGCCCCGGCCCTCTGCAGCTCGCTTTGGCGATCCCCAATCTAAATTATTAACGACGGTTGTAAATGAACCCCACCGGCCGTCCATTTGCATACAGGACACTGACCAGTAACCGCGGTCTTCAAGAGGGAAAGCCAAGCTATTTAATTAAGAGTTGTCATCTTTAATTGATGAGGTCGCAAATGCTGCCCTGCAACAGTCACAGCCCGCTGAGCACCTGGGTTGCCAACAGTGGGAAAGGGCAACACTGCGACATGGCATTTGTAGTTTATCTCCAAGACTGTCACACTTTTTGGCAGCTGCAATTCCCAGCGCTGCCTGCTTGCTTTCAAAGCTGCTAGGGGAACAAATGAGCCTCCATGTGTGGGGCCAGGTGGAGATAAGATGGCAGGTACTGAGCTGGGCTGGCCAGAAGGAGCTGGCATGAGCTGGGCAGCCCCTGTCATGGAGGTTATGGTTAACCAAGTTGAATTTGCTCTGCTGCATTGGGTGCTTCACCTCATTTGCATTTCTATGCATGTAAATGATGTGTTTTGCATTACAGCTGCACGCGTGTTTTAGGTGAAGAGCGCTTTACAGAAATAAACTCCAATGAGCTGAACATTAGTTGGGCAGAGGGGAGAGTGGCATGGCTGACGTCGGGTGCTTTAAGATGGCCAAAGTGGAGGTGGCCTGAGCCATTGTGATTAGGTGGAGCTGGCATGAGCTTTGAGAGCAGGTTTGATATTCGTGGCGCTGTGCCTTGGAGGGGAGACATGAGCGAAGTGGAGCTTAGCCGAGGGGCTTCAGGCTTACTGCTCAGCGATGGCCAGAAGGGGGCCTCTGCAGCCTTTTCAGGAGATGGGCCTAAAAGGTTTAGGGGTAAGCTGAGGTTGGCTGATTATTTGCTACGTGAACTACAGTGGATGTAGAAAGTTTTAGGACCCCTTCACTTTTTTTCACAATGCTAAAACTGCTTAAATTCCTTTTTTTTCCCCGTCGTCCAGCAACACTGAATCCCCCCAAATGACAAAGCAAAAACAGAATTTTAGGGATTTGTGCAACTTAATTAAAAGTAAAAAAACTGAAATCTCACATGAAGTATTCAGACCCTTTCCTCAGCACTTTGTTGAAGCCCCTTTGGCAGCCTTTGCCCACCTGGGGTCCTCTTGGATTTGATGTGACAAGCTCTACACACCTGGATTTGGGGATTTTCTGCTATTCTTCCCTGCAGATCCCCTCAAGTTCTATCACGTTGGATGGAGGCCACTGGTGGTCAGCTATTGTCAGAGATGCTTGATTGGGTTCAGGACTAGGCTCTGGCTGGACTGATCAAGGACATTCCAACAATTGTCCTAATGCCACTCCTGGGTCATGAGGTCACTGGACAGGGGTGTGTGGCACTCCCAATATGTCCTAGTCTTTATAGTTCTGGTGCTGCCTGTTTTGCTATACGGTTGCGAGACATGGATGCTATCCAGTGACCTGAGACAAAGACTGGACTCCTTCATGTGTGTCTCTTCAGAGAGTCCTTGGGTACCACTGGTTTGACTTTGTGTTGCTCATGGAGTCCCGAATGAGGCACATCACCTGCATTGTGAGGGAGCGTCAGTTACAGCACTACGGCCATGTGGTACAATTCCCAGAGGGTGACCTGGCTCACAGGACCCGCATTGTTGTTGCTGGACCAGGCCAAGGGGACGCCCACGTAATTTTCAGAGGGTGGGACTGGACTATGTGTCTGCCAGGGGGGTTGCCAGCCAGGATCTCGAGCTGTTTCATCGTGTGGTGGGTGCAGCGACACACTGTACCATTCATTGCAGGCTCCCCAACCTGACCTGACCTGTGTTGTCTTTGCTTTGTCCTGTTAGAAGGTGAACCTTTGGCCCAGTCTAAACTCCAGAGCAACCTAAAGCAGGTTTTCATTAAGGACATCTCTGTCCTTCTCTCCGTTCAGCTTTCCACGTCTAGTCTCCCAGACTCTGGCACTGAAAAACAATCCCACCATGTTCATCTTTTGGAATGGTATTAGAACATTAGAACACTCTTGACGAGAACAGGCCATTCAGCCCAACAAAGCTCGCCAGTCCTATCTACTTATTTCTTGCAAAAAAACATCAAGTCGAGTTTTGAAATTCCCTAAAGTCTTATTGTCTACCATACTACTTGGTAGCTTATTCTAAGTGTCTATCATTCTTTTTTTAATGTTTGTGTGAAATTTCCTGTTAACAAGTTTCCAACTGTGTCCCCGTGTTCTTGATGAACTCATTTTAAAGTCACCATCTCGACCCACTGGACCAATTCCCTTCGTAATTTTAAACACGTCAGTCAGGTCTCATCTTATAAACTGTAAAGGCTCAGCTCTTTTAATCTTTCCTCATAACTCATCCCCTGTAGTCCTGAATCAGCCCTGTTGCTCTTCTCTGGACCTTTTCTAGTGTTTTATGTCCTTTTAGTAGCCTGGAGACCAAAACTGCACACGGTTTGCACATCTTGCACAGGTGATGAGCAGTGGGTGCCTGGTTTCCTCCCAACATGATGCTAATCTTGGTTTCCGAGTCTGAGGGTCCTTTAGGTGCCTTTTCTGAAAACTCCAACTGGGCTTTCAAGTGTCCTCTGCCGTAAAGCCCAGATTGGTAGAGCATTGCCATGGTGGTTGTCCTACTGGATGTTTCTCTTATCTCCACACAGGTTCTGTGAAGCTCAGCCAGAGTGACCATCTGGGTTTTTGTTCACCACTCTTACCAAGGCTAAGTGTCCAGGTGACCGGCTCCAGTAAGTGTTGTGGTTGCTCCAAACTTATTCCATTTAAACATTATAGAGGCCACTATGCTCTTGGGAATCTTTGATACTGCTGACATTTTTTGTCATCTGCCCCAAAATCGGACGACCCAATCCTGTCTCGAAAGATCTGAAATTCTTTGGACTGGTGTGTGTTTGTCGTAATCAGTCCAATAAATTGAATTGGCCACAGGTGTGACCTTTAGAGATTTTACAACGGTAAAGAACATATACAAGTAAGAATATGAAAGGACGGGGTACGGGATGGATGAAACACATGATAAAAATACGGCGTGGAGGGGGCATGAAATAACCCAAAATAGAGCATTGTTCTCTTCTTTTTTTAATTTGTTAAATTCAAAAATAGCCAAATTGGGCGAGAAAACCGCTGGAGGAGCGACACTAAAAACCCTTAAAACAACCACTGCCTCCCCGACCCCCTGGAACAATCATCTGAAACTGAACGCATCCCTCCACCTGCCTTTTACCAAAAGGAATCAACCGCAGCCGATCTCCCAGAAATGTCCTCCGCAACCAATGAAAGATCTTGCCCCTGCCGTTTCAAAATCCTTGCTCTGCCACTCCAAACTGGGTTTTCTTACACAGCATCAAAACATCCATCGGTGGCCCTTCATCAGGTAAGTTTGTTTGTTTGTTACACAGAAGACCCACCTCACACGACCCCCTTCGCTCCTGTATGTGCATATCTGCACCACTAACAGAGTTCTTATGCAATCACACTCCATGTTGTGAGCCCGCCTAAAGTCCGGTTTAAATGACGTCACACCTGACGACACGCCCCTGTGCGCTGCGCTGAGAATGTTTTCCATCTACAGTACTCAGTGTGGCGGCCCTGTAATCCAAAATAGTGAATTTTAAAGGAGAGGCAGGTGACGTGGGTGCCAGAATGATGAACAGAGTGCTTTGTATGACTCAACAGATCATTAAAATGCAAAGCATTAGAAATGCATCTGCCCATCAATAAGGTCCGCCACTCTCAAGAATATTTCTATCGCACTTCCTTCACCACTTTTGGTCAAAAAGGGGTGACACTCCACCTTCTCCATTCCGTATTTTTATAATCTGTAATAGCAGGCACGACCCTCCTTTCCTCAACAGAGACTCACATCATTAGCTTTGCGACACTGACCAAACACTGTCCCTTCTTGATTAGGAGAAAAGCAACGCGCCGATCGAACGGGGAGCAACATGTAGAAATGTGTTGTGGTTGCTCATCGCGCGTGCGCGTTAAGGTGCGGTCTGCGCGCCGGCTTTACGCGGTAAGGACAAACCAGACTTGCCTTGTGTCTCCTGCCAAACGGACAGACTTTGTGTAATCGTAAAAAACACCGATGAGGTGGGTTCAATTTGCTGGAAGTCCAAATGTAATTCTTCGGAAGCGACGTTGTTGTTAATTTCTGCTGTTGTCTTCTTGTCTTAGTTTTTGTTAGTCTGAGGAGGTTAAAGCTGGCGTCATATTAGCAGCTGCTTATTGGTACAGGTCTGTCCAACACTTTATAAAAAAAAAATAAAATAAACAAACACACTGATATCTGTCACCAAACCTGATCATTAACTCAAAAAAAACAAAATGTTACATTTGAAGTTCATTTGACTTTTGCCCAGCCCAATACTGAAAGTCGTTTTCTCACATCTGTGGCACTGGACGTTTAGTGAGCACCATGAAGGGTTAAATTGCGTGGCCCGCTTTCGTTTTCAGGAGTGTTTCACCAAAAAAAGGGATTTTAGTGTTTAGATTTTAAATTGCAGAAATGTGTCAAGAGAGACTGCACTCTGCACTGAAAATGAATGAAAAGTTGAGGATTTCATAGGAGATCTTGCTGCCGTGAGAGGCAGGAGACACATGTTTTGAAAATAACCCACTCTGATTGTCGTGAATAATATATATTTTGTATAAATCAGGCTGATATTTTAATGACTCATAATGAACTAATAATATTTCATTATCTAATGTGTTTCATGATGAAAACAGCTGTTTTACTTTGTAAACAGAACATAAATAGCATCAATGTACCATTATTTATACTGCAGACACCTCTAAGCAATATTTAATTTTATTTTACACAAACACAGTTATATACTGTGACGGGCGGTAGGAAACAAGAGCAAAGCAGCAAGAAATGTTGGAGAACCAGCCCAGTGCTGCCATTTTACTGGGTTGAAACAGAAAGCAAAAGGGTTCACAATGGCACAACAACAAACATACTGACCAGACAGACTTCTCCATCTTGGTTTCTAGTAGTCCAACTGCACACGGAAGCGCATCTGGTATCGACTGGAAGGGGCAGGCCCTGCTTTGGGCATCATGGTTGGGTACCCTCACTGGGCGTCTTCTCAGGGCTCTAGGAAAAAGAGAAGACACCATTATAGATAACGTCCCCTCTCATCCTGGCGTGGTATACCTCAGTCGATGATGGTTCCCAGTCACACAGGAGTGCCTATATATAAACTGTAGGAGATATACAGGAGGGACTGGCATCCCAGCACGAAGTCAGGAAGATCCCTTACCTGGACAGGAGGCCCCAAGTGAACAGAAAGGCATCCCAGCCAAGAAAGGGAAGGATATCACACCCGGACAAGACAACCCAAAAGATTGGACATCCCAGCCGGAGAAGGTTCCTTACCTGGATGGGAGGCCCAGGGCAAATAGACAGGTGTCCTTACCGGACATGATTCCAGTACTTTCCCTGGATGGGAGAAAAGAGAAGGACAGGGAGTGGCTGTCTCTAAGGGGTGTTTATTCCCCCTAGGCACTAGAAAGCAGCAGCCCTCCATACTTCCACATAGAGCCCTGCTGCTCCATACCTCCACATAGGTATTTCAGTGATTAGTTTTCCGGCAGCACAGCCCTGCTGGGGTCTGTAGATGCCACAAGGGGGCGCTGCAGGGAGATGCACTCCCCAATATATTGGACTTCTGTATGACCCAGAAGTGCTTCCTTCCAATGGGCACCTCAATAAAAGGGACCACACTCCCTTGTCCAGTTCGAGTTGGAGCTGGGAGGATGGAAGCAACACTCAACTGGAGGAGGGCAGTGCGGAGGTGAGAGGAATTGTGAGGTGTTGTGGAGAGAGGCAGAGAGAGAGAACCTGTGCTTGTTACTTTGAAGAGGTATTTTTGTAATGAACACACCTTTATTTGAACTGTGCTTGTGTTATCGTGTTGGGGCTCGCTGGTGCACAATACATATATATATATATATATATATATATATAGTGATAGAAGAAAACGACTCCAGTCCTAACAAAGTGTTGGGGAAATGCCCCGTATACTGTCCGTTGGACAGGTCAAATAAAAAAAAGAAACAAAAGGGTTCAAAAAACATTCATCTGACACCAGATACAAGGGAGCAGAGTTATTTATATGAAACACAAATGGCAACAGGAAATGAAACAAAGGATGTGACGTCTTCGTGGTGAGACTGGAAGTGACGTCATCTTTATATGGTATGGAAGCGAAAGTGGAGCCCCGGCCATTTTGAGTGCTGGAACGGGTAAGTGTGCTTTTATTTGTCATCTTTGCGGCTGAGAAAAAAGTCAGAGAGGCGTTAGTACCTTTGAATAACCTTCATCTTGTGATTATCTTACCTTACCTTAGGGTTTGTTGGCTGCCTCCAAATCGCGCGTGTGTGATTGTATATATATATATACTAGCTGTGTAAGCCCATGCTGTAAAAAGCCCGGGGTCCTGGAAACTATTGAAATCGTAAGAAAAAAAAATTGAAATGTTGAAATGTCAGGTAATTGTAAGGAACTACTCTGGGCATCTCTCTCCTAGGAGGATTCATTTTGCCGATGTGCTCGCCATGCTTCTGTATTAGTGGCTAAACGAGTGACTCTCTCTTCAGATGTTTCGCTTTGCCGAAGTGCTCACTTCACTTGCATATCCTCAGAGGTGAAGCACTTAGCCCAACTCCATCTCTCACTTCCACACGTTGACGTTTATATATAAAATATATACAGTGCATCCGGAAAGTATTCACAGCGCATCACTTTTCCAACATTTTGTTATGTCACAGCCTTATTCCAAAATGAATTAAATTAATTTTTGTCCTCAGAATTCTACACACAACATCCCATTATGACGTCAAAAAAGTTTACTTGAGATTTTTGCAAATTTATTAAAAATAAAAAAAACTGAGAAAGCACATGTACATAAGTATTCACAGCCTTTGCCATGAAGCTCAAAACTGAGCTAAGGTCCATCCTGTTTCCCCTGATCATCCTTGAGATGTTTCTGCAGCTTCATTGGAGTCCACCTGCGGTAAATTCAGTTGATCAGACATGATTTGGAAAGGCACACACCTGTCTATAGAAGGTCCCACAGTTGACAGTTCATGTCAGAGAACAAACCAAGCATGAAGTCAAAGGAATTGTCTGTAGACCTCCGAGACAGGATTGTCTCGAGGCACAAATCTGGGGAAGGTTACAGAAAAAGTTCTGCTGCTTTGAAGGTCCCAATGAGCACAGTGGCCTCCATCATCCATAAGTGGAAGAAGTTTGAAACCACCAGGACTCTTCCTAGAGCTGGCCGGCCATCTAAACTGAGCGATCGGAGGAGAAGGGCCTTAGTCAGGGAGATGACCAAGAACCTGATGGTCACTCGGTCAGAGCGGAATGAAAACCCCACTCAAGCAAGTTGTCACGCATGGACGTCGGAGGACTCCTCCATGGTTTGAGGTAAGGTAAGCAATAACCTGCCGAGACAAGAGGGGGGCTACCACCGACTTTGTCCTGTTGTTCTTCTTCCCTCACAGCTCTGAGAAGCTGCCCAGTAACGGCACTTAACCCCGCCCCTTCCGGGAGTTTCACTATCAAAGAAATGCTGACTAAGAAAAAGGCGTCTTTTTTTGCCGGAAGACCTAAATAAGTCGCACAGTGGAGCAGGTGACTCTCAAAAATCCTTACAGGTTGAAGAATCCCTGATTGGGAACTAGTGCATTGGTGCAGTTTCTCGTTATTTTTCATTTTTGTTTGTTTTATCTCACAACGATTAAAAGGGACGACCTGGCTGGTGTCCCAACATTTCGACTGTTTCCAGTCTGTCCTGCCACCACCCGACAACAGAGTTTATAAACTTTTTTTGCGATTTTTGACAGTTTTTTTTTTTTTCGAAATTCACGTGTTTCCATTACCGTGTTTTTCTTGTTTTGCGATTTCAAAATGCGCCTTAAGGAGATTAATGAAAACACGGTGAGTGACCGCTCCAAGATGGCGGGACTTCAAGCGAAAAAGGATTTTCGGGGAGGAAGAGGCGAACACTGGAAGCGATCTCAAGGGTGCTAATCTTTCGGTCTGCAGAGGGAAGAAGAGAGAAGGTGTTTGTAAACAGCGCCATCCTGTGTGTCGGAGGTAAATGACCATTATCTGAGTGTTTAAGGTCACGCGTGACTACCTTATACAATATTAGAACTGACACTGGCTATGCTGGGATTAGAGGAATTGGTATAAGACGAGCTTGGGTGTAGCTCAGATGAGATGAAAACAATTAGAGCAACAAATTAATCCTTTGCTCATTATCTTCCTTTAATAGATTTTATGGCAACCCTCAATTATTTAATAAAAAATACTGAAATGGTGCTTGCTGTGTGAAGTGGCTGATTGATGAATGAAATACACGAGTGACTGATTCATGGTTCTGGAGCCAACAGTGGGCTAAACTTGGCTTGGCATGTAACTGTTGAGTTTCCTCCCCCGTAAGTTTTAAGTGACAAGCTGAAAGCTAAACTCAGGTTAGCACATCACCTCTGGCCTCTGTCACTTGAAGAGCCCCTGTTTATGGACCCCTGTCGTGCGACGGCGATAAACTCGGTTCAGTGCACAATGCCTGTTGAGTCAGTGGCGCTGCAAATTCATAATGTTGCACTCATTAAAACCGAGTCCTCCCTTTTCTTTGAAAGGCACCTGGCATAAAAAACACAGCCATGGGCATGTGCCAGCCTGAGCCGGTGTTTAGATAGATAGATAGATAGATAGATAGATAGATAGATAGATAGATAGATAGATAGATAGATAGATAGATAGATAGATACTTTATTAATCCCAAGGGGAAATTCACAGTTAACTAAAATGATGAGGTTGGGCTAATCTGTGACATTTGTCACCTGTACTTAATATGGAGTGGCTGTGCGGCTCACAAAGTTTCAAGCCTGTTTAGGACTTTATCTTGCATGCCTATAAGCCATTAGGTTTGCCTGCTGCTCAGTTGCTCAACATTCAGTTTTAGTCATAGTTTGACTTCTTACTCTTTTCTCATTCTTTGGCACTTTATTGAAATCTGTGATTTGCTTGACGCTTAGCAGATGTTGCTGCTCTTTTTTTTTTCTTTGTGCCATTATACTGGTTATCACTTCATTTTTTAGTCACTTTGCCATAAACATACGACTACAGGTTACTTTTCCATTCTTCATTTATGTTTAAAAAAGTTTGATGTTCAATGATCAATAAAAACAATACTGTACTTACTATTGACTGTGGATTATGAACACATCTGTGCCGTGTCCAAATAGATGTCACTGGAAGATCCCCTGTTTATTGACCCCTGATACTCAGTTCAACACATAATGCCTGATGAGTCAATGCCGCTGCAAATTCATAACGTTGCACTCATTAAAACTGAATCCTCCCTTTTCTTTGAAAGGCACCTGCCATAAAAACACAACCGTGGGCATGTGCCAGCCTGAGCTGGCGTTTTGTTAACTAAAATGATGAGGCTGGGCTAATCTGTGACATTTATCGTCTGCACTTATAATGGGGTGGCTGTGGGGCTCACAAAGTTTATTTAATGTCAATGAGTGCAGTGGGTTCGTCTTTATCTTTGCTGCTGTCATCACATAAAACACTAATTGTGTGGTAGAGCCCCTTTAGGTGCATGAGCATTGTGATGGAAACTGGGGGCTTCAACGAGCCCCAAACCCCTAAACACGATCACATCAAGTCCAGACTTCAAATAAAGGATGGTTTATTAAATGATTCCTTCACAAAGTTGCACAAACACAGACAGGTTTTCTCTCTCCACAATTCCTCTCCTTTTACCACCTCAATGCCCTCTTCAAGAAGAGTGTTGCCCCATGTCCTTCCAGCTCTGACTCACCTGGATAAGGGAGTGCGTTCTCTTTTATTACTGACCTGGGAGTACTTCCAGTGCCAGGGTGATTGCCTGATGGAAGCCCTTCTGGGTCATGTGAAAGTCCATTATAACATGGAGGCTTGTCACCCTGCAATGCCCTCTTGCAGCACCCAGTAACCCCAGCAGGGCTGCTCTGCCAGACTACATCTCCCAGCATGCCTTGCTGGCTTCCCACTGGGCACCGATATCCAGGGCCACTGCCGTCTAGCGTATTGGGGGAGTAAAAAGCCCCCAGCAAGATCTTCCATCATCAGTGGGCTGTCTGTCCATCCCTTCTGGTCCTTCCAGGTCTGATCTCCTTTTCCTCCTCGGCCAGAATGCCTGTCTGCCTACTAGGAGCCTCCCATCCTGGTAAGGAATCATCCCCTCTTATGGCTGGGATGTCCGTCCTGCCCATGTAGCATCTACAATGTCTATTTTATTTTACATCCTCATTTACAGAGTGGCATTATACCACTTACCACATTATATAGCACCTTTCACATTTTTATCTATCTATCTATCTATCTATCTATCTATCTATCTATCTATCTATCTATCTATCTATCTATCTATCTATCTATCTATCTTATACATGCATCATAAGGGTAGGGAAAGATGATCTGTCTGGGGAGATCCGGGGCCTTTCATATCTCTCAATCTTTCAATCATATATTGCCTTTCATATTCATCTGATGTAAAATCTTACAGCCAAGACAAAAAAAACACACAGAAATGGTTGGGATGCCATCATCTACTGGTTTTTAAATCACCATTAGTGATAGGCGAGTGCAGGAGTTGTCAACGTCATTGTGTCCAGTGCTTGTGCTGGTCCCAAATGACAACTTCGTCACATCGATGTGCTCTTGTATGATGAAAAGACTGGAAGAGGCGGGGCTTCAATGATGTCACACATCAGCTGACCACTCGAAGTCTTCCTGGCTAGCAGCAGAAGAAAAGGAGGAGTACCACACTGCACAACCTCCAGCTACCTCTTCTTTATATAGTGCCTTTCATATCTATCTATTGTGGTGTATGGCCGGCTGTTCAGCCCAACCAATACCCCCAAGCTGCCAGATGGAGCCCTCCCTGCAGTATGGAGGTCCCCCGAAGACCAGCAAGGCATCATGGACATTGGAGTTTTTATACACAGCCCTGCTGGATACCATGGGGGCCACTAGGAGACGCTGCAGGGAGGAACGATGGTTATTTGCCTTACGCCCCTGAAGTACGTCCGAGTCACATGGACAAGGGGAATGACGTGCTTCCGGGGTGAAGAGAAGGACTTTGTAGCTGACCCGGAAGTGATAAAGAATCACATGGACTGGGGATTGGAAACACTTCCGGGTGTGGAAATATAAAAGGACTGTGGGAGCTCCCAGAAGGCGAGCTGAGCTGGGTGGAAGGGTGGCAACACGTCTGGGAGTGGAGGATAGTTTATTGAGTATTGTTTTGTGTGTATTTATGAGTATAGTGGAGAGGAGGGTGCTTTGTGCACTGTTGTTATTAAATAAAGTCAATCTTTGGACTTTTATCTGGTGTCTGGGGTCTTGGACAGGGGTTCAAGGGAGCGATAGCGCCCCCTATCTATCTATCTATCTATCTATCTATCTATCTATCTATCTATCTATCTATCTATCTATCTATCTATCTATCGTGCCCTCATAAAGACACATCTGTCTTTGACTTACCTCTCTAAAAATTACAAAATTAGATGTGAGGACATCTGTCTGAAAGTCAAACCAGAAGTGGATCTTTCAGCACAATAATGATCTATCAAATCCACCAAAGGAGAAATGGAGAGTTGTGAACTGGCCTAGTCAAAGCCATGATTTGATATGTTTGCAATGGGCAGGACATATAAGAAACCCACCGTCACCACCTTACTGGCAGTGATTTGATATGAGTTGCTGGTGGGCCGTTATCTAAACACCTACAACAAATCATTTCTCTTAGAGAGGGCAACACTGGCTCTTGAAGCTAAAGGGGGTTACTTTTTCTCCAGTAGACCGTTACATCAATGGATGTTTTTTGTTGAATGAATGGTTGTGCTTTTATTCAAGTAGATCACCTTCGTCTGTAGACACTGTTTGCCTGTTTATCTATTTACATTTACTTATTTGGTGAATTCACACCATTTATGATACAGTTGGTTGCATTTATTTTACTTTTCCAGTTGGAGCCCAGGCAGGTGAAGTGACTTGCTCAGCGTCACTTGGTGTCAGCAGTGGGATCTGAACCAACAACCTCAGGGTTTGGAGTCCAAAGCCTTCACCACTACACCACATTATGTTGTGTAGCCAGCAGTTTCCATGGGGTGTACTTACTTTTTCACACGACACTATTATCTGTGAACATTCAGAGGTTTGGGAAGAAGATGCTTTTAATGAGTTTATTTTTTGCTCATTAGACAGCACATTATTATCTGATGATGTAGTGCATGGCATAGGCCCGCTCAGGCAGAGCTGGTCGCCTCACCCCGGCCTGTTCATAAGAGAAGCCCAGACAGCGGCCTCCAGAGAGGGGCCTGTCCACAGATGCGTTTCAGGGGGGACTGCTGAGTCTCATTCAGAAAAAGAAGATGAAGAAAAAACTGCTTCATGTGTCTCCGGGGCCACCTTCTGTGAAATCATCTGCGCGGCTTTCCATAACCTGCTAATTGTGTCAATACCAGAGTCTCAACAGCATAACAACAGCATTTGCCGTTGCACTTCCATGACAAATAATGAGCCACAGTAGAGACTGGCTTTGGGAATGAGGGGCTCCTGGGAACGCCTTCTGCTCTTTCTGAAGTGTTTTGCCGCCATCAGATCTTCGCGTTCCCGAACACACGTGACATTTGCAGGGTTCATACGACTCACCATTTGCATGTCAATGGACTGAACTTTCTCTACTCGAATTAATCCAACAGTCCCCCCCTCCCGGGTGGAGCCACCCAACTAACATTTCACTAATGAACGAGCTGCGCTACTCGTTTGCTGTTGGCCCCCGGCAATTTGCTTTAACTCGATTTCCTTTATTATTCCTTCTGATTTCATTTGATTAAAGCAGCCAATAGAAGTTGATTCACATGAATTGAATTAAGCCTTGGAAGAGAGCAGGGACCTTACAATTCACTGGTGGGAGGGCTGGTAATATGGGCGACGGGTGGGGGGGGGCGGGCTTCAGGCATGGACAGAGAGATAGTGTGGGATGGCTTTTCATTTAAGCCATGAGCTCCTAGACGCTTACTTCTGAGGCACTGCCTCACAACAATTCATCATCCGTGTCACAAGAATGGGTAGGAGACATAAAAAGTTTTGGGGCAGCCACCTGTATATTAGGCCCTGGGTGCAAAAGGGTTGAATTTTGTAGAGTTGTGTCTGGTTCAAAGTCCAAAGCAGAACTGATGTCATGTGGCAAAGATGGCGGCTTTAAAGGTCTGGACAGGAAGTGATGTCATCACGGGTGCCGGAATACGAATTGACATCATTATGGGCACCAGAACCAGAAGTGACGTCATCACGGGTGCTGGAACCAGATGTGATGTCATCATGGGTGCCGGAATAAGAAGTGACATCATCACGGCACCAGAACCAAAAGTGACATCATCATTGGTGCCAGAACCAGACGTGACATCATCACGGGCACCGGAACCATATGGGATTTCCCGTCAATGGTCTGCAGAGGATTGAGAGAGAAAATCAGTGCAACTCGCCATCTCCTGGTCAAGCTTGGAATCGTCACTATTCGGATCCTTTAGCTGTGTCCCATGCACACGTGTATGACATCCGGCATTATTATATAGCGCCTTTCCAGTGAGCACAAAAGAATTATTAGAGGTATACTGAGAGTCACTGAGCAAATTATTAGGAACACCAGGCCTGGCTCTGCATTTTTTGCTGCCCAAACCTGTAAATGGCTCCCCGTGACGTCCCTTTGCTTTGAGTGGAGTCTGTCAGGGTCTCCTGTTTTGAGTATTTTTTTTGCATTTTGCACAGTGGGGGATCATCAGTGTAAACGTTTACCCGAAGGAATCCATTGGCTTAATTTATTCTTGAATAACACCATCTTGGGTTGTTTTGTTGCCGCCACTTTTTGATTTCTGTTGCCAGGACTACCCCAGAGTGGGCGTGTCCTTAGAGGTCGTGGAGCTGTCAATCACACCACAATGGGATAAAAGTACATCATCAGTTCTTCCTCCAACGACATGGAGATTCCAAAACTCTTCAAACTTTCCCAGAAATATTCTTGTTTTTTGAGCTCTCTGTAGTTCTTCTTGGCTTCGGTTTGGTCATACAACTCTTGGCTTGGGTTATGGATGGTTCTTCTCCTGTATCTGAGCCTCGCTTCGGTTTTTTGGTTCCAGTCGCTCTCTGAAATCTCGTGCCCATGGGGCACAACAGCATAATTTCTTGCAAGATTTCAGGGGCCTGGGGAGAATGAATGTGTGTGTTGGGTGGTTTGGATTCATAACAGTTTGGGTACAAAACAGTGAATTGACAATTTGAGAATATCACCGGGGACATCGGCTGACTTATAGAAACTTCTGTTGAGAAGGTAGAAAACACATAGGAACTGGGCTGTGTTAGCAGGATTTATGTATCAATTTATTTTTTACATTTAATGTCCCTCTATTATAAAGGAAAATCTTGAGACGAGACTATTGCCAAGAGATTAAATCAAGTCCTTCCCTCCTCTCCACCATTTCAGGTTAAAGGTCCACGCCTGCGGTCCTCTCACCTCTCATTTGTGTGAATGCTTTTGTCAAACACAGTTCCTGCGCTCTGAGCTCTTAGAAATCTTTATGTTTTCCTCACTTTAAGTTCCCAATAAAAGAAGACGTATTATGTCCAAATCTTATTGAAGAATTTCATCCTAAAGGGTTTTCAACAGAAGAAATGAGTACACATTAGAACATTAGAACACTCTAGACGAGAACAGGCCATTCAGACCAACAAAGCTCGCCAGTCCTATCCACTTGTTTCTTCCAAGAAAACATCAAGTCGAGTTTTGAAACTCCCTAACGTCTAACTGTCCACCACACTAATTGGTCGCTTATTCCAAGTGTCTATCGTTCTTTGTGTAAAAAAAAACTTCCTAATGTTTGTTCGAAATTTACCTTTAACAAGTTTCCAGCTGTGTCCCCGTGTTCTTGATGAACTCATTTTAAAATAAAAGTCTCGATCCACTGGACTAATTCCCTTCATAATTTTAAAAATTTGCTTAAACTGTAAAGGCTCAGCTCTTTTAATCTTTCCTCATAACTCATCCCCTGTAGCCCTGAATCAGCCTAGTCACTCTTCTCTGGACCTTCTCTTGTGAGGTTATGTCCTTTTTGTAGCCTGGAGACCCAAACTGCACACTGGACTCCATATGAGGCCTCACCAGTGTGTTATAAAGCTTGAGCAGAACCTCCTGTGACTTGTACTCCACACATCAAGGCGCTATATAACCTGCCATTCTGTTAGCCTTCTTAATGGCTTCTGAACACTGTCGGGAAATTGATAGCGTAGACTCCACTATGACTCCTAAATCCTTCTCATAAGATATACTCTCGATTTTTCGATCGGCCATTGGGCACGGCAATTCTAGCACCGAGAAATGATAAAGTCAAACGAATTAACGCGAAAATTGTCGATCAGTTACACAGCAAATTGGTTAAATGCGTATCAATAGACTCTGCTGAAACAATTAGTGGTGATGGTACGGAAGATGAAAACATCAACTTACAATATCCTGTAGAATGTCTACAGCTGTTAAAACCGTCTGGTCTTGCACCACCCGAATTACTGTTGAATGAAGGATGTATCGTAATGTTATTCCATAATTTATATTTGAGTGATTGGCTATGCAATAAGACAAGATTAGTTGTATTCAAAATTAGTCAAACAATTCTGACATGTAAAATTTTAACAGGCAACAAGAAAGGTAATGTAGTACATCTTCAGGGGATGACTTTAGACACCAAAGGAGATCTTGATATGCCTTTCGTGATAAAACGTTTTCAGTTTCCCGTTAGAATAGCTTTTGCTATGACACTTAACAAACCACAGGGACAAACATTTGAAAAAGTCATTTTATTTATTAGAGAGAAAGAAACGATATTCACTCAGGGGCATTTATACGTTGTGTTGTCACGATGTAACTCCAAACACAGTCAAAATTCAAAGCGATATCGGCAAAATGTTAATTCCAAATATTGTTTTTAATAACGTTTTACAGTAAAAGTCTACGTTTTAAAAGTATTTGTGTGTTAATTTCAAAGCCAAACAGAACGAAAATGTATAATGCAACAAATACCTTTAATGCAAAATGAAACATAATTTTCTTTCAGTTTATTACGTTTTATTATTTTTTAATAGGGTTAATTACTCACTGTAATGTAAAATAGTTCTATTATTTATATATAACAATTCCCATGGAAATAACAATCTAATTGTACATCCGCATCCCCATACGTGAGCGGCAGATCTACAAAATGGCTAGCGCATAGCACCCACCTGGGGGTTGGCAAGCAAATCGAGCAGGGGGCAGAGCCCCCTAGTATCTTTAAAGAAAAGAACTTCTCATATAACCAAATTATTATATAAACCCTAATGGTGTGTTGTAGCTTGGTATTTACGCCACCAGCACAACATGTCCCTTACAGTGATGGTGACAATGTTGTTATAATCTTATTTTCTTAAGACAATTCCATCAACATAATCAGAACATTTTATTTAGGTTACTGGATTACATTGATAAGACTAATATAATGACATAATTTAGTAAAACTGAAGTATAAGGATTATCTTTAAACAGTTACACATGATTCCATGTATCCTCACAAGTGTATGCAAATAATGCAGTATCACTATCCCATCAATGCACAGATTTCGTGTTTCTAGTGAGGGCCGAACTCTGGATATCTTTATAGTGTGCCAGGAGTGCATGTCATAGATCAGTGTTTTTCAACAGTAGGTCACGAGTTGCTATTGTGGTGGGTCGCAACTCACGTTCGTCACCCCCCGATTCTGACAATTACCCCCGATAATCGCACTCAATTGACCAAGGGGCACATTACATTGGATGCTTGCAAGGGAAAAATGGGTGGTGATAACAGAAAGGTTGAGGAAGACTGTCATAGATGGTGGTGAACAGCGGAGAACGACACTTGCCAAGTTTAATGCAAGCCCACTTGGGAGATGGTTATACTGTAGATTGAACTAAATCGGCCTTTAGCAAGGCATTCAAAAGCGACAGTCATGCTACTATTTTGTTTGTTTAATTTTGTTTTGCTGCATCTTTGTGTCCTATGCTATCACAGAATATTATAATTATTATCTTTATTATAATTGTTGTTGGATTATTATCTATGTTTAGATAATCTTGTTGAAATGTTATGTTAAAGCTAAAACTATGAATGTGCAGCTAAAGAAGAAAAAGAAGCGAGAACATTCTGCTTAAAGAGAGCAACTGAGATGCTGGGTATGGTGCATTCTGGGATTTGGAGTCCATTTTTTTAGTAGGCTGTTTCAGAGTAAACAACACTAGTATGTGGAAATAATATAATTAGGCTAAAGAGAATCGGACAGTTGTATTGGACAGGAAGGTTCATAAGCCACGTTCTGTTTTGTTTAAAAAAATGCTACCCATTCCCTAATTCTGCCGTAGCAGGGGACCACTGAGTTCGCCTAACTGGTAGAGCCGGCCCAATCTGTACTAATACTGGGTTGTGCCTCCTCTCGCTCTCAGAACAGCCTCAGTTCTTTGTGGCATGGATATCACAATAAGGTAGAAACATTCCTTTAAGGGTCATGTCCGTGTTGGCGTGATTTCTGCAGATCTGTCAGCTGCACATTCTTGCTGTGAATCCTCCATTCTTCCACATCCCAAGGGTGTTCTGTTGGATTTCAGATCCGGAGACTGGGAAGGCCACTGAGGAACACTGAACTCATTGTCGTGTTTATGAAACCAGTCAGAGACTTCAACGTTTGCTTTGTGACGTGGTGCATTATCATGCCATTCTTCTTCTTCTTCTTCCTTTGGCTGCTCCCGTTAGGGGTCGCCACAGCGGATCATCTTCTTCCATATCTTTCTGTCCACTGCATCTTGATCTGTTACACCCATCACCTGCATGTCCTCTCTCACCACATCCATAAACCTTCTCTTAGGCCTTCCTCTTTTCCTCTTCCCTGGCAGCTCTATCCTTAGCATCCTTCTCCCAATATACTCAGCATCTCTCCTCTGCACATGTCCAAACCAATGCAATCTCGCCTCTCTGACTTTGTCTCCCAACTGTCCAACTTGAGCTGACCCTCTAATGTCCTCATTTCTAATCCTGTCCATCCTCGTCACACCCAATGCAAATCTTAGCATCTTTAACTCTGCCACCTCCAGCTCTGTCTCCTGCTTTCTGGTCAGTGCCACCATCTCCAACCCATATAACATAGCTGGTCTCACTACCGTCCTGTAGACCTTCTCTTTCACTCTTGTTGATACTCGTCTATCACAAATCACTCCTGTCACTCTTCTCCACCCATTCCACCCTGCCTGCACTCTCTTTTTCATCTCTCTTCCACAATCCCCATTACTCTGTACTGTTGATCCCAAGTATTTAAACTCATCCACCTTCACCAACTCTACTCCTGCATCCTCACCATTCCACTGACCTCCCTCTCATTTACACACATGTATTCTGTCTTGTTCCTACTGACCTTCATTCCTCTCCTCTCTAGAGCATATCTCCACCTCTCCAGGGTCTCCTCAACCTGCTCCCTACTATCGCTACAGATCACAATGTCATCAGCAAACATCATAGTCCAAGAGGACTCCTGTCTAATCTTATCTGTCAACCTGTCCATCACCAGATAAGAAAGGGCTCAGAGCCGATCCCTGATGAAATCCCACCTCCAACTTGAATGTACCCGTCACTCCTACCGCAGACCTCACCGCGGTCACACTTTCCTTGTACATATCCTGTACAACTCTTACATACTTCTCTGCCACTCCCGACTTCCTCATACAATACCATAGTTCCTCTCGAGGCACCCTGTCATATGCTTTCTCCAGGTCCACAAAGACACAATGCAACTCCTTCTGGCCTTCTCTAAACTTCTCCATCAACATCCTCAGAGCAAACATTGCATCTGTGGTGCTCTTTCTTGGCATGAAACCATACTGCTGCTCACTAATCATCACCTCACTTCTTAACCTAGCTTCCACTACTCTTTCCCATAACTTCATGCTGTGGCTCATCAATTTTATCCCTCTGTAGTTACTGCAGTCCTGCACATCCCCCTTATTCTTAAATTTTGGCACCAGTACACTTCTTCTCCACTCCTCAGGCATCCTCTCACTTTCCAAGAGTCCATTAAACAATCTGGTTTAAAACTCCACTGCCATCTCTCCTAAACACCTCCATGCTTCCATTGGTATGTCATCTGAACCATCGGCTTTTCCAATTTTCATCCTCTTCATGCTGTCCTTACTTCCTCCTTGCTAATCCGTTGCACTTCCTGATTCACTATCTCCACATCATCCAACCTCTTCTTTCTCTCGTTCTCTTCATTCATCAGCCTCTCAAAGTACTCTTTCCATCTGCTCAACACACTCTCCTCACTTGTGAGTACGTTTCCATCTTTATCCTTTATCACCCTAACCTGCTGCACATCTTTCCCAGCTCGGTCCCTCTGTCTAGCCCACCGGTCCTTTTCTCCCTCTTTAGTGTCCAACCTCTCATACAACTCATCATATGCCTTTCTTTAGCCTTCGCCACCTCTCTCTTCACCTTGTCTCCTTGTACTCTTGTCTACTTTCTGTATCTCTCTGACTATCCCACTTCTTCTTTGCCATCCTCTTCCTCTGTATACTCTCCTGTATTTCCTCATTCCACCACCAGGTTTCCTTTTCCTCCTTCCTCTTTCTAGATGTCACTCCAAGCACCCTTCTTGCTGTCACCCTTACTACATCTGCTGTAGTTTCCCAGCTGTCTGGTAACTCTTCACTGCCACCCAGTGCCTGTCTCACCTCCTCCCTAAACTCAACCTTGCAGTCTTCCTTTTTCAACTTCCACCATTTGATCCTTGGCTCTGCCTCCCTCTCTTCCTCTTCTTGATCTCCAACGTCATCCTACAGACCACCATCCTATGGTGCTTAACTAGACTTTCCCCTGCCACCACTTTGCAGTCTTCAATCTCCTTCAGATTGACTCTTCTGCATAGGATGTAATCTACCTGTGTGCATCTTCCTCCACTCTTGTATGTCACCCTATGTTCCTCCCTCTTCTTAAAATATGTATTCACCACAGCCATGTCCATCCTTTTGGCAAAATCCACTATCCTCTGACCTTCTTCATTCCTCTCCTTGACACCATACCTACCCATCACCTCCTCGTCTCCACTGTTCCCTTCACCAACATGCCCATTGAACTCAGCTCCCATCACCAGTTTCTGTCCCTTGGGTACACTGCTCATCACTTCATCCAACTTACTCCGAAAATCTTCTTTCTCATTCATCGCACAACTTGCGGTGCATATGCACTAACAACATTCATTATCACACCTCCAATTTCCAGCTTCATAATCATTACTCTGTCTGACACTCTTTTCACCTCCAAAACACTCTTGACATACTGTTCCTTCAGAATAACCCCTACCCCATTTCTCCTCCCATCCACACCATGATAGAACAATTTGAGTCCCCCTCCGATCCACCTGGCCTTACTCCCCTTCCATTTAGTCTCTTGCACACAATATATCAACCTTCCTTCTTCCATCATATCTGCTAACTCTCTCCCCTTACCAGTCATACTGCCAATATTCAAAGTTCCTACCCTCAGTTGCACTCTCTTTACTTTCCTCCTCTTCTCCTATCTCCAGACACGTCTCCCCCCTCTTCTTCTTCTCCTTCTTCTTCTTTGGTGAACAGTAGCCCAATTTCCGCCAGCACCCTGTTGTCTAACAGTACTGGTGGCGGTCGTTGTTAACCCGGGGCTCGACCGATCCGGTATGAAAATTTGTATTGTTGTCTGCATATTGATTTGGCAAAATTTTACACTGGATGCCCTTCCTGACGTAACCCTCCCCATTTATCCAGGCTTGGAACTGGCACAAAGAAACACACTGGTTTGTGCATCCCTTGTGGCTGGGTTATCATGCCATTAGAAGATGGATAAACTTTGGCCATGGGGAGCGGGTACACAAGATCAGCAATAAAACTCAAATAGGCAATGACATTCAATTAATAACTAATAGGTATTTATGGGCCTTAATTGTGCCATGAACACATTGCCACCGCCAATGCCACTGCTGACACAAGGCAAGATGGGTGCATGGAGTCATACAGTTGGCACCAAATTCTAAACCTACCACCTGTGTGCCTCAGCAGAAATCGAGATATGTTTTTGAGGTCTTCAACTGTCCAGTTTTGCCGAGCTTGTGCCAACAGCAGCCTTAGCGTTGTGTTCTTGGCAGACAGGAGTGGGACCCAACGTGGTCTTCTGCTATCGTTGCCCATCTGCCTCAAGGTTTGACATTTTGTGCATTCTGAGATGTTTTTCGGTTATCTGAGCTATGGTAGCCTTTCTGTTAGCTCACACCAGTCTGGCCATCCACTTTCGCCCCGTCTCGTCAATGAGGCGTTGCCATCTGGTTGTTCGTCTGGAGCTAACAGTCCCGTGGGAAGATCGTTTAGACGAAGCCTTTGAAAGGAAGCTCTCAAAAAAGGCTGGACTGGTCAGGATGGAGAGCTAAGTGTCTCCCAGTGGAGGGCAGGTATAGGGCAAGGTTGGGTGCATGGAGTCATGCTGTTGGCACCATATTCTGAGCCTACCACCTGTGTGTCTCAGCAGAAATCGAGGTCCATCACACCAGGCCATGTTTTTTCCCAGTCTTTAACTGTCCACTTTTGCTGAGCCTGTGGTCACTGCAGCCTCTGCTTTCAGTTCTTGGCTGACAGGAGTAGAACCCGAGGTGGTCTTCTACTGTGGTATAGATAGGTGACCCCCCAAACATCCATGTATTGTGCGTTCTGAGATGCTTTTCTGCTCACCACAGGTGGACAGAGCGGTAATCTGAGTTATATCACCTTAAAGCAGTCTGGCCTCTCACATCAACAAGGTGTTTCCAACCACAGAAATGCCAATCACTTTCTGGTGTACGAGAGTATTAGAATCGTCCAAAAATTCCATTTCAAAGATGTTTTAGAGCTCCCTGATTCCAAAAATACAATTTTTGGAATTCTGTCTGTCTGTGTGTGTGTGTGTGTGTGTGTGTGTGTGTGTGTGTAAACACGATAACTTGAGTACACTTTCACTTGGGTCAACCAAATTTTGCATACAAGTTTTAGGAACAAAACGTAGATTTCTATCAACGTTTGGGCTATTTCTGCTAACCAGAAGTGGTACTTTACTTTTATAATAATTGTTCAATATATTATTCATTTGGGGGCTCGCAGTAAGGAGACCTGGGTTCGCTTCCCGGGTCCTGTCAGCGTGGAGTTTGCATGTTCTCCCCGTGTCTGTGTGGGTTTCCTCCAACAGTTAAAACACATGCAGGTTAGGTGCATTGGCGATCCTAAATTGTCCTTGGTGTGTGTGTGTGTGCCCTGCGGTGGGCTGGCGCACTGTGTTGGCTGGGATTGGCTCCAGCAGACTCCCGTGACCCTGTAATTAGGATATAGTGGGTTGGACAATGGATGGATGGATGGATTAATTTTTGTCGATTGTTCTTTAATGTACAGGATCTAAAAATGTAAACAATGTCTTGCTCTTTACTACATCCCCATATCTGGGTATGTGAGAAGTTGAGGGGAGACCACTCCCGATTTTTTATTTTGTCAGATCCCTCTTCATAACATTTTGGCAGTCGATGCAAATGGCCATCATAAAAACGGAGGCAGCAGACTTTGTGAAAATTCATTTTTGTGTCATTCTCAAAACTTTTGGCGTGGTGTGTGACAATCCAAGGAGATCAGCAACTACAGAAACACTCCAGTCCAACCAGCCCGCTGTGATGCTGCGTGTCCAGCTCCAAGCTCCCTCTTCCAGTTTTTGGGAGCCTCTTGAACCCGCTACCATCGATAACGTAACCAGATGAGCTGGCAGGTGGGGACAAAACACTCCCAAGCAACGGGATGGTGCCAGGGCTCAGGGTCGGTTGTCCTCTCGTCACCGTTCTCGCTCACGTAGTCGTCCCGAATACCAGGAGAGGACGCCACCTCGATCGCACCCACTCTGCACAATCAGGGGGTATGATCTATCCCTAAAGCACCAATCCCTCACGGGACCCCTGACCGTGCTGCCTTCTTTCTTTCTTTCTTTCTTTCTTTCTTTCTTTCTTTCTTTCTTTCTTTCTTTCTTTCTTTCTTTCTTTCTTTCTCTCAATGCCTCAGTCTCACTCTTCATGTCTGTGTCTCTGTTTTATCTTCTTTTTTTTCTTTCTCCCATTCCTGTGTCGGCCCGTACTTGTACGGCTCCGTTGGGTGCGGCGCCTCAATCACACACCACAGGAAGCCGATGAAGCAACTGAGAAAGATCACACCCTCACGTGCAGGTGCGACTCGCCCCAATTACCTCACCAACTCCATGCAGCTGCGCGCCTGTGCCCATGGAGACACGAGCACAGCCAACAAATTATTTAAAAAAAAAACTGCCCATTCTTTCAAAGCCGAGGACCTGCTATACCACACCCGCCTGGTACCAACAATCATGCCACGGTCCAAATCCCTCACATTTTTTCCCCCAGTTCTGGTGTTTGATGTGAAGGTGAACTGAAGCTCCTGACCCGTACCAGCACTGCTGCCACATGATTGGCTGATTAGATAATTGCTTAGATGAGCAGGTGGTCCTAATCATTTGTCCACACCATAACGGCATTTATAAAGAATGAAGGCATTTTTCTTAACTTTCAGCAGTCACAGTACATTAACATACAAATCACCTGTGATGCCCAGATGAGACTAACAGCATTATAGGCCCCCCGGGCAAAGCAGTGCACCAGGACTCCTACCTACACAACCACTCAGCAAGTCACAACATACATAGAGTAGCATGGGGCCCCACGGGCAACTGCCTACTATGCCCATGTGTGAAGATGGTGCTGACTGACAGTTTTTTTCATTCTTAAATAAATTCATAAAAATGTCTAAAGTCCTGTTTTCGCTTTGTCATTTTGGGGCCCCTTCATGATATTAGGCCTGAGGGCCACTGGTTTGCTTGCCTTCTTTGTAACAGGAAGTTTTCCACAGCAGTGACACTTTCTGGGGGATTAGGGACAGAACTGGCAACAGAGGAGCCCCATATGCCAACTCCATTGATGTTTCATGTCAAGCAAAGTCCGGTTTAACCTCTCTGTCTCTCTGTTTAACCTCTCTGTCTGGGGGTCACTCTGAGGATGATACGGAGTGGTCCTCATTTTTTTCCCACACCTAACAGATCCAACAACTTATGAATTAGCAGGAGTGTCTGACAGGGTCATTTTGATAAGGACCTCCTGGGAAATGATCATCCCGGCTTGGACTTTCAGGTCTACGATACCTAAAGTGTCCTGCCGCTCTGGCCTCCAGGTGATGTTGCTTCGTTATACAAAAGCAGAAGCTTCAGGAGAAGTGACTGATTGACTGATTCATAATAAAGGTCACCATATTGCTATGTAAGCATCTTCTTGTGTTGCTAAAGCCTCATTATCTCATGAACAAGGTGGCCGTATGCTGGGATCTAAATGTGGATTTATTTGTGATTTGCGACGTTCATTCGTTCTCCTGACTATGAGCTCAAATTATACTCTTCCAGTTTCCTCAGTTCTGTTTGTTACCATAGAAACCAGCTTGTAAGAAGAAACAGAACTGGGATGTAGCCGACAGAGCCTGAGCAACAGCACCCTGGCACAGCACGGGGTAAACACCGCACCCCCTCTGCTGCTGTCGCCTGTGCGGTGGTCCTGCTTCTATTCAAGGCACTACTGTCGCTTTGAGCTGCTCCAGAATATTCTGTTTTAGACCACCGGGAGAGGCAGATGTGTAATGCGTTTGACATCTGATTGTGAGAGTCGACACAGCTGAGTAAACATCTGCAGTCAAGTACCCCTTGTTAACGCCGGCGCCCTCTGTTGGACGTTTTGGTTTGATCTTATTTACACAGAATTATTGGCCGAAACCCTCTGCTGGTTTTCTCTGCCCACATTGTTATTTTATTAATATAGTGAGTGCTTTTATCTACGCTGGACCAAAAATTATAAATATGGAAAGACAACTGTGCACATATTTGTGTCAAGTATGGAGTAACAGCCTGTAAATAATTTTAACTCTGTACATGCGCCTTACAATGCAAATGGGTAGGGAAAGCTGGAGAGATCCAGGGCTTTTCATATCTCTTAATCTTTCAATCATATAGTGCCTTTCATATCCATCTGCTGTAAGACAGACAAGACAAAAAAACACACAGAAATGGTTGGAGTGCCACCATCTACTGGTTTTAAAATCACCGTTAGTGATAGGCGAGTGCAGGAGTTGTCAACATCATTGTGCCCAGTGCTTGTGCTGGTCCCAAATGACGACTTCGTCACAGTCATGTGCTCTGGCATGGTGGAAAGACTGGAAGAGGCGGGGCTTCAATGATGTCACACATCCCCTGACCCCTCAATGTCCTGCTGGCTAGCAGCAGAAGAAAAAGAGGAGCACCACGCTGCACAACCTCCAGCTACCTTAAACTTTAAAAAAAATATCCCAGGAATTTTCTTTAATCACAGCACAGAGTGCCAGCATAGACTGTGTGTGGTGAAAACTGCACCCCAGGTGGCATGGGGATAGTCTGAGCTAGAATGGGCTGGATGGGGCTGGCCTGAGCTGGCCTGAACCTGTTTGAGTTGGGCTGGGCTGGACTGGGCTGGACTTGGCCAGGCTGATCTGCTTGTCTGAGCTGGGCTTATCTGAGCTGGACTGGGCCAGACTTGGCTGGCCTGAGCTGGACTGGCCATGTCTGAGCTGGTCTGAGATGGACTAGGAAGGACCGCTAGTCTGAGCTGAACTTTTGGACGGCTGGCCTGGACTTGTCTGAGCTGGATTGGGCTGGACTTGGCTAGTTTGAGCTGGACTAGGCCAGACTTGGCTGGCCTGAGCTGGACTTGTCTGAGCTGGACTGGGCTGGACTTGGCTGCCCTGAGCTGGACAGGACTTGTCTAAACCGGTCTGAGCTGGCCTGTCAGGGCTGACTGGAAAATGGTGTTCAGACACGATCAGCACTTTAGTTGAGGTGAGCTCAGTAGGACAGCAGTGACCTCTCTGCACCTCCATATTGCCTGTTTCAATAGCCTGCACACCACGCTAACTAAAGAAGAGCCTGGCTTTAATGTGGTGAGTGGTGTTATGTGGCACAGCGGGTATGGCTGCTGCCTCTTCCTATCCCTGAGTTCAAGTCCCATTCGATGCCTCCTGCTATTCCTCTTCATGTGCGGCTCTCTCTCTGCCACATCCCAAAGGATTATGTATTAGTTTGACTGGCTGGGTGTAAGTTTGAGCCATCCAAGTTTGGTTCTCGCTTTCTGCCTAATGCTGCTGAGCCCACCACTGCCCTCCACACCCAAAAATGGAGTAAGCAGGTTCAGCAGTGCCCTCCATATCTATCAGCGACTTTCAGTTTAGATTAATTAGTGCATTACATAATTGTGTGTGTGAACTATTTGAAATGTTAATTTCATTTCTCATATTTCTGTATCGGTGGTATAACTTTTTACATCTCTCTGTAATGTTATATTCGATATACAGGGTGGGCGTCAAAGCAGATTTAGCAGGAGGGCAACAACTCAAGAATGATTCTTCAGTAGCTTAGCTGGCCACTTCATGCAGCTAACAAGGCCACTGAAATAAAGTCGTTGATGCACAGTCGTCAGATTAGTGAGCTATCGACACACTCCACCTGTGGGAAACGTAAACCTGCACGAAAGATGAGGTGGGATACAACAGCAAGATGTCAAACCACTGAACTGACCAATAGGAAAGCAGAATGCGGTAAGTCGCCTGGAAACAGAAACACTTGCCTTCCACTTGTCCTTACATCTTGTCATGTTTTCAATTTTTCGCAAAATACGTCTTTTTACTTCATTTTTTTAATGTACAGTATATCATTTATTATATAAAACACATGTGAAAAAGTCAGTGGGCAAAATTGATCCAACCCCTGCCCTCCTTCCTACCCCACCATGGTGGCAACCACATTCAAATAGTACTTTTTATATTTGTCTATCTAAAGACTCATATCTACAGTAGTTATATATTGTGGTCATCTGAGGGAATGACAAGCTGATACAATTGCCAATTTCTGGGGCCATTGTATCGAGGATTTGTTCTGTTCTGTGTGTCTTTTTGACACCCACTGAAAGCCCAACCTACCTGGAAAGGGGTCTCCCTTTGAACTGCCCTCCCTAAGGGTTCTTCCATTTTTTTACCCTACAAGGGTTTATTTTTGGGTGTTTTTCCTCATCTTCTTAGAGAGTCAAGGCTGGGCAGCAGTCAAAAGGCAGGGCCTGTTAAAGCCCATTGCGGCACTTCTTGTGTGATTTTGGGCTCTACAAACATAAATTGTATTGTATTGTATTGTAATTGTTAACACTGTCCGGTCTTCCACCGCATGAATTGCTGTAAAAAGAAAGATGGATCCAAGAAAGGTAATGTAGTACTTCTTCCACGGATAACATTAGAACAAGAAAAAGTCATTTTACTTATTAGAGAGAAAGAAACGAAATTCACCTCGCAGGCAGTTATACGTTGCGTTGTCACGATGTAACTCCAAACACAGAATCACAATTCAATGCGATATGTACGAAAAGCTAATTCCAAATATTGTTTTTACTGAAGTTTTACAGTAAAAGTGTAAGTTTAAAAAGTATTTGCGTCATAATTTCAAAGTCAAACTGAACGAAAACGTGTAACGCAATGAATACCTCTAATGTAACATGAAATATAATTTTCTTTCAATTTATTATTTTTTACTAGGGGTAATTACTCGCTGTAAGGTAAAATAGTTAGTTCTATCATGCATATGTAACAATTCTCATGAAAATAACAATCTGTTTAATCTGTACATCTGCATCCCCATACATGAGCAACAGAACCGCAAAGAGGCTACGGCATAGTGCAGGCACGGGGGTTGGCGAGCCCCCAAGTGTGTGTGTATATATATATATAGGTAAATATATATAAACTCATCAAAAAAAGAAACGTCCCTTTTTCAGGACTGTGTATTTCAACAATAATGTTTTAAAAATCCAAATAACTTTACAGATCTTCATTGTAAAGGGTTTAAACAATGTTTTACATGCATGTTCAATTAACCCTAATCAATTAATTAACATGCACCTGTGGAATGGTCGTTAAGACCTTAACAGCTTACAGAAAGTAGGCATTTAAGGTCACAGTTCTAAAAACGCAGGACACTAAAGAGACTTGTCTACTGACTGTGAAAGATGCCCAGGGTCCCTGCTCATCTGCGTGAACGTGTATTAGGCATGCTGCAGGTAGGCAGGAGGACTGCTGATGTGGCTAGGACAATAAATTGCCATGTCCGCACTGTGAGACGCCTAAGACAGCGCTACAGGGAGACAGGAAGGACAGCTGATCATCCTCGCAGTGGAAGACCACGTGTAACAACACCTGCACAGGATCGGTACATCCGAATATCACACCTGCGTGACAGGTACAGGATGGCCACAACAACTGCCCGAGTCACACCAGGAACACACAATCCCTCCATCAGTGCTCAGACTGTCCGCAATAGGCTGAGAGAGGCTGGACTGAGGGCTTGTAGGTCTGTTGTAAGGCAGGTCCTTACCAGACATCACCAGCAACAACGCCGCCTATGGGCACAAACCCACCTTCGCTGGACCAGACAGGAGTGGCAAAAAGTGCTCTTCACTGATGAGTCACGGTTTTGTCTCACCAGGGGTGATGGACAGATTTGTGTTTATCGTCGAAGGAATTGAGCACGTCTGGGACCTGTTGGATCGCAGGGTGAGGGCCAGGGCCATTCCCCAGAAATGTCCAGGAACTTGCAGGTGCCTTGGTGGAAGAGTGGGGTAACATCTCACAGCAAGAACTGACAAATCTGGTCCAGTCCATGAGGAGGAGATGCACTGCAGTACTTGAAGCAGCTGGTGGCCACACCAGATACTGACTGGTACTTTTGATTTTGAGCCTCCCTTCATTCAGGGACACATTGTGAAACATTTTTAGTTTATGTCTTATGGTGTTGACTCTTTTAGTGTTCATACAAATATTTACACATTAAGTTTACTGAAAGTAAAAACAGTTGAAAGTCACAGGACGTTTCTTTTTTTGCTGAGTACAGTCATATAAATGAGCCAGAGATATCAAAAACGCTTGGAGCAGCCACCCTTATATTATGCCCAGGCTGCAAATGGTTAAATGGTTGAGCTGTTTATAGAACAGAGTCCAGAACAGAACTGAATGTAGGATGAGAATATGCCAGCTTTAACGGAACGGAACGGGGGGAACCAGAAGTGATGTCATCATAGGCACCAGAAGCGAGCAGGATTTCCCGTGGATGGTCTGGAGAGGATTGAGAAAGTCAGTGTAGCTCGCCACCCCCTGGTCTGACGTGGTACTACTATTATTCAGGCCCTTTAGCTGCCTTCCAATCGCACGTGTATATATACACACACACACATATGTATATTGTCACACATATGTGAGTAGAAGGCAGCTAAAGGGCCTGAGTAATTGTAATACCACCACCGACCAGGGTGACATCACCGATGACATCACTTCCGGGTCCAGCCCCAGAGATGATGCCACTTCTGTTCCCGATGACATAACTTCTGGTTCTGGCCCTAAAGATGACGTCACTTCCTGAGTGGGTCTTTAAAGCTGCCATCTTTCTTGTCTTAAGTCAGTTCTGTTTTGGACTCAGTGGTGTGAACATCTCTCCTCAACAATTTCAACTTTTGCAGCCAGGATATATTATACAGGTGGCTGCCCCAAACCTTTACCATAGCAAGGTTTGGGGCAGCCACCTGTATAATTGGCATTCCTGGCTGCAATGTCGTAAAAATTAATACTGATGTGCACAAAACTGAGTCCAAAACAGAACTGAGGGAATAGGGAAAAGGTGGAGGCTTTTAAAGGGCAAGACAGGAAGTGAGGTCAAAGGGGTCAGGCTCATGAGGGTCTTCAACCATAGGCTCGAGCCCGGACGTGACATCACAGGGGCCGGAGCTGGCAAGGTCTTCTTTCATAGGCTCGGTCCTGGAAGTGACGTCAAGAGGACCAGGTGGAATCTCCTGTGACTGGTCTGAATCGGAATTGCCCTTACTCAATCCCTTTAGCTGCCTCCTATGCGCAAGTGTGTGACAGTATATATATATATATATATATATATATATATATATATATATATATATATATATATATATATATATATATATATATATATATTGTGGAGGTTCAGCCCTGAACACAGACAGACAGACACCAGATATCCAAAAAAATACGTTTATTACCCTTTTTCCTTCACACAGCACAATGCTCAAAGCAGCCAAATACTCAGTCCCTTCTCTCTTCTCTCTCTCTTCTTCTCTTTCTGCCGCCTTCACTCCTCCCCATACCAGCTCCGTCCTCTTCCTCCCAACTCTGACTCGACTAATGGAGTGAAGCGGCCCCTTTTATAACACCCTGGATGTGCTCCAGGTGCTCCATGACCATCTGCCGCCACACCAGGAAGTGCTGCCCTTGCACCCAGAAGCACTCCGGGCGTACTTAGTTCCTGTTGTGGTGAAAGTGCTGCAATCCCAGGTTCTACAATCCTCAGGGCGCCCCCTGGTAGTGACCACAGGCCCCAACAGGGTTGAGCTTCTAAGCTCTGATCCCGTGGCCCCCGTGCAGACCAGGGTGGCTGCCCTCTCGTGGCACAAGGAAGGTATTGTCCCTCTCCTGGCACTTCCAGGCGTCCCGGCTGGGCAGGAACCCCATCCATATATATATATATATATATATATATTGTGGGAACCAGCCTCGACACAGACAGAAACCAAGACAACTTATGTCCAAAACACACACAGGTTTTATTCTCTTTTATCAAATACAGTGCACTAAAGTCACAGTCCTTCATTCGCTGTTTCTTTTCTTGCCGCCTCCACTCCTTTCTTGTAAGCTTCGTCACGCTCCCTCCCAACTCCGGCTCCTTGACTGGAGTAAGGCGGCCCCTTTTATACATTACCCGAATGTGCTCCAGGTGCTTCCTGACGATTTTCCCGCAGCACTTCCGGGTGTGGCGGGAGTGCTGCCTGAGCACCCAGAAGCACACCGGGTGTATTTTCCTCCTGGCCTAGCAGCACTCCCTGTTGTGGCGACAGTGCTGCAGTCCACGTCTTCTGGAATGTCTGGGCAGACCCCTGGTGGTGGCCACATGCCCCAACCAGGTGGAGCTTCCCAACTCTCAATGTGTGGTCCACATGCAAACCAGGGCGGTTGCCCTCTTGTGTCCTGGGGGAGGTATTGGTCCTCTCCCTGTCCTTCCACCTTCCAGGCATCCTGGCTGTGCAGACGTCCCAGCCGTCTGCCACAATATATATATATATATATATATATATATATATATATAGTGGAACTGGACCCAGACACAGACAGACAGACATCGTTTCTTCAACCAACACACATTTATTTTACAAATATTTCCAAAGTTAATCAGTGCACTACCCAGTGCCTCCAGCACCGATCCCCAAAGTCCAGGCCTCACAGTCACTAAATGCCTTTCCTTCTGGCCGCCTCCACTCCTCTCTTGAGCTCCGTCCTCTTCTACCCGACTCTTGCTGCCGACTGAAGGTAGGCGGCCCCTTATATAGCAGCCCGGCTGGGCTCCAGCTGCTTTCCCAGCAATCCCCCGCGGACACACCCCTGTGTGGCGGAAGTGCCGGCTGCACACCCGGAAGCCCTCCGGGTGTCCCCAGTCCTCTTCAACCCAGCACTTCCGGGTGTGGCGGAAGTGCTGAGGTCCAGGGTTCTTCAGGCACCGGGGGCCCTCTACCTGTGCCCCCCTACACAACCAGGGTGGTCACCCCCACGTGGTCTGGAGGAGGCACAAGCCCTCCTCTGGTCTTCCTGGGCGTCCCGGCTGCTCCACCCCCAGACACATGCCACAATTTATACATACATACACACATACTTTTGTCCACTATATGGGACCCACTTCTTAATTATTGAATTGAGGTGTTTCACTCAGCCCCCTTGCCACAGGTTTATACTATCAGGCACCTAACCATGCAGTCTCGATTTAGAAACATTTATGAAACAAAACGAGTTGCTCTGATGAGCTCAGTGACTTCAAGTGTGGTACTGAACAGAATGTCACCTTTGCAATAAGACAGTTCATGAAGTTTCATCCCTGCAGGATATTCCATGGCCAACAGTAAGTGGCGTTATTGGAAAGTGGAAGCATTGAGGAAACAACAGCAACTCAGCCAGAAGACCATGTAAAGTCACCGAGTGGGCTCAACGATTGCTAAGGTGCACGGTGTGCAAAAGTCGCCAAAAACTCTCTGTTGATTCCAGAGCTGAAGAGTTCCAAACTTCCACTGGCATTGACTGTGTGGCAGGAGCTTCATGGAATGGGTTTCCATGGCCGAGCAGCTGCATGCAAGCCTCACATTACCAAGTCCAGTGCCAAGCATCGGATGGAGTGGTGGCATCATGTTCTGTGGAGTAACGGATGACGCTTCTCTGTTTGGCAGTCAGGTGGGCTACAACAACAACATTTATTCCTATGGCATGTTTTCATACAAATGATGTTGCTCAAAGTGCTTTACAAGATAAAGAAAGAAAAAAGAAAAATATAAAAATAAGATTAGGCAATACTAAGTAACAAAGAATAAAGTAAGGTCTGATGGCCGGGAGGACAGAAAAAAACAAAAAAAGAAATCTAAATAATCAATGCAGACCTCAGCAATAATGTTTGCAGTGCACCATAATGAGTGCATAACACATCATGAGCTTTCACTTTCGCTTAAGATCAAGATTAAGTTTCTAGCCCCAGTGGGTTGTGGGTAATCACATGGCAGCCAGATGGACACAGTCCTTAGAACTTCATACACATACTAGCTATGCTACTTGTCAAGACGGGTTGAAATCTAAGCAATCAACAACAACAAAAAAACAAACACTCCAGGGGGCTGGAGAAAAAAAAAATCTGCAGGGGTTCTGAGGCCATGAGACCACCCAACCCTCCCCACTTGGCATTCTACCTAACATCAATGATCTCAATCAGTCCTCAAGGTTTTTAGGCTTCACATGGAAAAATCAGATGATGATAATGATGGTCATGTGGGCCCCCGGCCTTCAATCCATCAATGTAGGGACTGGCGGGGCGCAGATTGGCACCACAGAAAACCAGAAAAAGAACAGCAGAGAAAGCAGGGGTTAGTACGCTAGTCTGGGTTTGGTGGATGCCAGGATAATGTTGCCTGCCTGACTGCATTGTGCCAACTGTAAAGTTTGGTGGAGGAGGGATGATGGTGGGGGGCTGTTTTTCAGGGTTTGGGCTCGGCCCCTTACTTCCAATGAAGGGCAATCTTTATGCTTCAGCATGCCAAGATATTTGGGACAACGTTATGGAAACGGTATGGGAAGGCCCTTTTCTATCCCAGCATGACTGTGCCCCAGTGCACAATGCCAGGTCCATAAAGACATGGTGGGTGAGTTCAGTGTGGAAGAACTTGACTGGCCCGCACAGGACTCTCACCTCAGCCCCACCAAACATCTTTGGGATGAACTGGAATGGAGATTGTGAGCCAGACCTTCTCATCCAACATCAGTGCCTGACGTCATAAACGCTCTACAGAATCCCACAGAAACACTTCATAACCTTATGGAAAGCCTTCCAAGGAGAGTGGAAGCTGTTATAGCTGCAAAGGGGGAACCACCTCCATATTAAAATCTATGTATTTGAATGTCAAGTCCCTGCTGGTGTAATGTTTAGGCATCCTAATACTTTTGTCCATATAGTGTATAGTGTCTGCAGAGATTGTCTATATACAGTGAATATGTATATATACAGTGTGGAGACTGGCCCAGACACAGACAGGCGGACACATTCATTTCACCCACAACACGTTTATTTACAATAATAAAGTCACACAAGTGCACCACAAAACCCCCAAAGTCCCCAAAAGTCCTGGCCACACAATGCCTTCTTCAGACCGCCTCCTTCTCTCTTCTCTAGCTCAGTCCACTCCACTCCCGACTCTTGCCCTGAATGAAGGGAGGCGGCCCCTTTTATCCGCAGTGTGGCAGAAGTGCCGGCTGTTCTTCGGAAGCTCTCCGGGTGTCCCTGCTTCTCTTCCTCCCAGCACTTCCTGGTGTGGCGGAAGTACTGGGGTCCAGGGTTCCCAAAGCACTGGGGCACCCCCTGGCGGTGACCACGGGCCCCTACAGGGTTGGGCTTCCATGCCTTCAACCCATGGCCCCCAAAGCAACAGGGCAGTGGCCCCCACGTGATCCACGGTGGGCGTAGACCCTCCTCCGGTCCATCAAGGCGTCCCTACTGGGTTGTTGCCCCCGGCATCCTTGACAACAGTATATATATACACCTAGAGGACACACTGTATGTACATGCACTCATGGAGGAAATGATTAGGACCACCTGTACACCTATTTATCTATACAATTATCTGATCAGCCAATCAAGTGGCAGCAGCACAATGCATAAAACCACACAGATGCAGGTCAGGAGCTTCAGTTAATGTTGGTCTCAAACACCAGAATGGGGACAAAATGTAATGTCAGTGATTTGGACCGTGATGGGGTTGATGGTGCCAGATGGGCTGGTTTGAGTGTTTCTGTAGCTGCTGATCTCCTGGGATTTTCACACACCAACAGTCCCCAGAGTTTACTCAGAATGGTGTGAAAGATAAAAGAACAAAGAATGAAAGGCAGTTCAGTGGATGGAAAAGCCTTGTTGATGAAAGAGATCAGAGGAGAATGGCCAGAGTGGATCGAGCTGACAGAAAGGCTACAATAACTCCGATATCTGCTCTGCACAACTGTGGTGAGCAGAAAAGCATCTCAGGATCCAAAACACATTGAAACTTTAGTTAGATGGGTTACAACAGCTGAAGACCACCTCAGGTTCCAATCCTGTCAGCCAAAATCAGAAAGTTGATGGTCCAGTGGGCACAGCCTCACCAAAACTGGACAGTCGAGGACTTAAAAAACGTAGCCTGGTCTGACAAAGCACAATTTGTGCAATTTGGTCAGAATATGGCACCAGATCTGCACCGAATCGGCCTCGTGTCAACAGTCCAGAGTGGTAGTGGTGGTAGTGGTGTGATGGTGTAGGGAATGTTTTCTTGGTACAGTTTGGGACTGTTAATCCCAATCAGTCATCGTTTGAATACCACGGCCTATTGAATATTGTTGCTGACCATAGGCATCCCTTAATGACCACAGTTATCCTTCTTTTAATGGCCACTTCCAGCTTAATTATGCACCATGTCACAAAGCAAAAGTCACCTCTAACTGGTTTCATGAACATGACAATGAGTTCAATGTTCTTCAATGGCCTCCAGAGGTCACTGGATCTGAATCCAATGGAACACCTTTGGGATGGGATGGAATTGGAGATTCAGAGCATAGATAGGTATATATGAAAGGCACTATATAACATAGATAGATAGATAGATAGATAGATAGATAGATAGATAGATAGATAGATAGATAGATAGATAGATAGATGGTGGCATGGTGGCGCAGTGGTAGCGCTGCTGTCTCGCAGTTAGGATACCCGGGTTCGCTTCCGGGGTCCTCCCTGTGTGGAGTTTGCATGTTCTCCCCTTGTCTGCGTGGGTTTGCTCTGGGCGCTCCTGTTTCCTCCCACAGTCCAAAGACATGCTGGTTAGGTGGATTGGCAGTTCTAAATTGGCCCTGGTGTGTGCTTTGTGTGTGGGTGTGTTTGTGTGTGCACCCTGCCCAGGATTGGTTCCTGCCTTGTGCCCTGTGTTGGCTGGGATTGGCTCCAGCAGAACCCCGTGACCCTGTGTTCGGATTCAGCGGGTTGGAAAATGGATAGATAGATAGATAGATATGAAAGGCACTATATAACATAGATAGATAGATAGATAGATAGATAGATAGATAGATAGATAGATAGATAGATAGATAGATAGATAGATAGATATGAAAGGCACTATATGATAGATAGATAGATAGATAGATAGATAGATAGATAGATAGATAGATAGATAGATAGATAGATAGATAGATAGATAGATAGATACGGCACTATATAATAGCCCTACCCAGTATTAGTCTAGTGGTCCTAATAATTTGCTCATTGCGCGTCAAAGCCGTGAGTCCGTGTGGCACTAAGCACAGCGCTAAGCACTGCGTCACCGTGGCGCAACACTAACAGAGACATATCCGTGGACAGACGGACACCGCACAGGCACAGCAGTAACTAAAAGCGTGATGCGCGCATCCCGACATTGCCGCCTGCTGCTGTCTACGCCACTTCGCCCCAGCCCATACGGATCTCTCTCCCCAGTATTATGTACGGAAACAGACGTGCGCTAACCTGAGAGGTGCGCGTCAGCCTGTCTGCCGTGTCCTTTTAGCTCTTACGGAGTCCTGCGCCAGCCGGTGAATCTTCCTTTGAAAGTCCTACACGCGTGTACTCGTACTGTATGTTGGTGTGCATGTACTGTATGTGTGCGCCTGTGCGCTGTGGGCGAGTTTTCCCGATGGCCGCCTCCCCTATAGCACACCCCGCCCGCCCCTCCTCCTCCTCCTCCTCCTGCAGCTGCCGAGTCAGGTACTGCAGGGTTAACGGCTGGGAGCTGTGAAACGCCACCAGAAAGAAGCTGGTGTGTTAAGCCGAATTGGCGTATAACATCGCCACATAATCTTATTATTTCTTCGTGTATTTTATTCTTCTTCGCCTAATTATTTAATGTCTGTGTGTGCGTGTGTGTGCGTAACTGACAAGCAGCAGCCCGGCGCCGAGTTGCACCACACAGCGTCTCTGTTGTGCTGAAGCAGACTGGTAACGATGAACGCCTGAACGAGGGAGCAGATGCCATTTCCCGAAGCGCAAGTGTTTGCCGATCCTGAGAAGTCTTCTTGTGCATCGACTGTCCTTCCTCCGTCGGAAAAGGAAAGAAACAGCTTGCCTGCCATGTGTTGGGGTGCACCACAAAGGTGCCATTGTCTTCAGCGCCGTTCCTGCTGTCGAGAAGTCAACGTGCAGTTGTCTTGAGGATGTCACCCGCTCCGCTTGAAGACAGAGACAGGTGCGGTGGCGCAGCGGATTAGTTAAAAGAGCGCAGACGGGGCTGCTTTGGGGAAAAGGGGGGGAATCGGTCAACCTGTGTGTTTAAAGCTCGAGCATCAAGGAGCAGCCTGCTTGTCCGCCGAGCCTGGTAAGCCCACGCTGCTGACTAAAGAGCTGTGCCACTGTCCACCTCACTGGCACGGGCAGAGACGGTATAGACCTGTGCTTGATGCATGCCAGACAGGTCGAAGAAAAAAAGGAAATGTGTGACTTTGGACCATTGCCTCTGCATGCCAGGCAGGTCCAGGTAGAAGTTAGCAAATGCGGACTTTAGTGTCACTGTAAGCCAGACCTTCTAAAAAAAATATTAATAGCATTTATTACCAATATATGCCGACGCCGCCGATGCATGCCACGAGCTTCCAGAAAGAACAGGAGATCCGCTCCGCCGCTGCTTGCCGGTCAGACCTGCGACCAAATCCGGAGGTGCGGCTGCTGTTGCTGCTTCCCAAGCAGGACTTGCGATTCCGATCTGTAGGTCTGTATGGTGCTGACCATAAATCAAAGGGGGCTTGGCTATAGGATGCTGCTGTTTGAGAGGTTATTAAAAAAAAGGATTAGAACACCAAGATTTACGCTTCGTAGGGATATCAAGGGCAAAAGACTGTTTACACGTCCGGAGGGTCCAGAAAATACAGTTAAAATATTGGCGGACCGCCGCTGCCGGTAAACTTTTCTGTTTTGCCTTTAGGTGTCAATTTGTTTGTGTTGCATTTTGCATGCAATCGGATATTTTTATTTATTTTATTTTTTCCTTCAATGCCTTTGTCACAAGACTGTTTTTTTTTTGCAGATTCCCCCAAAGCAGTTTTATCTTTGATCAGTCGTCGGGTTCGTTACTGCTTACCTTCGTGGTCTTTAGAGGGAGGGACGTGGCGAGGTTTGGGGTATGGGGGCTTTGATGTCAAGCCATAAAAGTCATACAAAAATATGAGACGACATGAGCATTTAATACGTTATTTGTCAATTAATCCGCCGCCCGATTTAATTCACCTTCCTAGATTTCCGTTCTTTGTAGTTTTGATCGTTAACCGCTTTATACACCTGCCTCTGACGGTTACCCTCGCGGTTTATTTAACGATGCAGTTTATGTTTATTTTCCTTTATCAGTTTACATTCCATCGATCTTTTTTTACTGATACTTTAATAACTCCCATCTAAACTGCCCCCTGCATTAAAACACGACCCTTAATAAAAGGGGACGCCGGTTATTGTTAGTCGAGCTATTAATGCCTTTAATTTTACAATTACTCCTGACATTTATATAACAAAACAAGCTCCTAATGATGGACTATTATGCAACCGCGCACCAATGCACATCCCGTTTTCCCTATGCGAAAAAGAACATTCCGTCCATTGATTACAAATGCTTTACAGCCACCGCAAAAGCCAACATTTAATATCTGTCTGAGGTGAATTTATATGTATAATAATCTCGGAAATACACAAAGGCATTCGCTCGCGTCCTCCTTTTCTTCTTTCACAAGACTAATTATTTTAATACGCAGACTAGGCAATGTAATGCCACTTCTTATAGTGCACGGACAGTACGCAATACATTAAATGTATTTCCGACGTATGACCATCGCCCCCCACCTACCCACCCGCTTACCACATCCAATGCACTCTCTTTTAGCTTACTGCGTTATAAAACGTTGGGTAAGCGTGAAGTGATCTTATAAAAAATATTCAGTGTATTGAAAACGCATAAGCTGCAACTATTATCACAGTATAACTGCACACAATATTCCATCTGTTCGGGCGCAGGCGGATTTGTGGAGCGCGAGCTCGGTGGCTCAGCGGTTACTGCAACTGCCTAACCCGCGCATCCGTGCGCACCTATGTCTCCCAAAGCCCACGGGGATGCAGTTCACTCTTGACTTACCATTGGCGAGTTTAACTCGGGTTAATTTAACCATTGGTTCGCGGGGTAGCTGAAGTCCATCAGCATGCTGCTTCTTTAATGGCACCTTATGGTTCTTCACTGGGTTGCGTGGTTCCTTGTATAGAACTGTTGCGTTACAAAGCACCCTTTCATTCCGGTAAGAGTTATTTGCATATGAAGTTGGCTCTTTGTATTTTCAAAAACGTTCTAATATGTGGGAAAACTGAATTTTTAATGTATGGTTTGCAGGACGCTAACAGATTAAGAAAAGCTGGACTTTACCTGTGATGTTGTAAGCAGTAAGAGTCTTTGTAAAATCAGGACCTATTGGTATTTACCAAATCTTTTACCTGCTACAAATACTATAAGAAGCTTGTCACGGGTCTAAATAAATCAGGGATCTTTCTTGAACTTTCGTATAGATGGTTCGTTTGGGAACCAAACATTTTTCCCCTATGGCATAGCTCTGAAGAAGCGCTCGGGCCCCTTTATTTTAAGAGTTTGGCACGGGGGCGTAACGCAGGGGAAATCCCTCCAACTTGGTGCCTTTAAATTGTGTCCGACGTTGCTGGGAAGAGTTATGGCTTCCACAAGGCAACCGACCCCAACCAGGAATGAACACGCTTAGAAAATGAAGGCGTGGGTGACCGCTGGAAAATATCGCGAATACTCGGCGTCAAAGCGTGAACCATAACCGGACGGGACGCAAAGCAGGACGAACACGGATAAAGTTATTCATGGCCACTTTAGTTTGGCCTGTTAACACGTCATACCTGTCCTTTGAGTACATGAGGAAATGAGAAAATATGCAAATGTCGCACACACACTTGACAGTACTGGTTCTTCGTAGAGCGGCTGCTTCATAACGAGACATTTCACTTCCGTTAAGTATAGCGGCGATCGTCGCTCTGGCACTGCGTCCGAGGCACGGCCACTACTCTCCGTTGTGGAAAACCCAAGGGGTCCGCACTGACGGTATGTTTCTGTTCTAGTTTTTATTCACCGAGGTCTGAATACAAAAATCTTATATACATGTGGATATATATTGTAACAACGGACGGGTTTGACATCCCAGGAGGCTCTGCGGCACTGCCCCTAAAATTAGACCTTTAATTATATTTTTTTTAATGCCGAGTTTTAAACAGTTTGTTGTGTTTAATTCTCTTTTGTAACTTTTGGCAATACAGCTGTTTTATTGGGGGGCGGGTCTGAGTTTGCCTACCACCACTAATTGATGCTGCCTAACTGTATGTGTCCCGGTATCGGGACCAAAGGAGACTGGCTTAATCAGAATACTGTCATTTGTACTGGTTGTCTGCATTACTTGAATGTATAACGTTACCAGCATTAAGAAAATGTAAAAAGTATTACTTTTGATAATTCGACTGTGTCTGTTTGTCGTAATAAATTTATAATTACATAACCAGCCCCACATTGATCGCCGCTGCACACACAAGACACAGAAAAGAAAACGGGGAGACGAATTGCACTGGGAAGGCTAAATAATCATCTTAAAGTAACTTATCATTTTTTATTCATTATATTTCAGTAGTATTAAAATAAACTGAGCAGGAGATCACGCTTTACGCACCTACCCTGATACAGACTTTTACTGTGCGTGAGGGAAAGGCGCGCAAAGCTCGCGAGTGTTGAAACAACAGGGGCAAAGGTCAACAATAAAAAAATAAATAAATAAATTAAAATAATTTTATCGTAAACTACATTCAACATAATTACACAAATGAGGCATTTAGGAGAAAATTAAACAAAATAAAGAAAAACTTTATCACGTAGGCTCTTTGGGCTTTAGAAGGGATCCTAACGTGCCGGGGAAAACAGAAATAGCAGGAAAGGAACAGATCAAGAAAACGTGACCTCAGCCTGTGCGATTGTATGCTGGCTAAGTCTTGCAGGTTGTCTTGATCTGTTCGTATCCTGCAGTCTACTAGACAATAACGATTTCTGTTTGGTACATGTTTTAGGAACCTATTTTAAATATGCAGCAAAAGCCCTTTTTTAAAATGAGGAACCCTTTGATGTTTCACAAATCTGCCCTATCTATTGCGGAGAATGTTACGGATCTAAATAAATCAAGATTCACTCTGGAACTTTCTTGTGGATGGTTCATTTGGGAATCAAAAATAGTTTTCCTATTTCACCCCTCTGAAGAACCACATCTGGCTCGTTTATTTTGAAGAGTGCAGAAAGTGGCCTGAAGGGAAATCGAGTTGTAAGATGACAGCGCTAGCTACTGCGCCACCATGCCACCACGTTTTTCTAATCGAGAGGGCCAGGTGACTTGTCAAGAGGCGAATTCTTGCTTGGTGTGCCATGCCTTCCCCAGATCAGTGTTTTATAGCTCTCTCACAACCCTATAAGAAGTGGCACAATCCAAAAATGGGTGGATGGTACAGTACAGCTCCAGCTCTAGAGCAAAATATTAAGGGAGGCCCTGTGAAACACTGAAATACGTCTTGTAGCATGATGTCATAATTTCTTAAAAATCCTAAAGAGGAACATTATACTTGACAGTGAGGGTGGGTGGGCGTCATATGATATTGTGGAGGGGCTATGTCCGGCTAATGACACCCTGGAGATGGACCTGGTACAGTGGTAGACAGATCTGACACAAATGTTGGACCTCATACGGCATTTTTCTGGACACTGAAATGGACGCTAAATGCAAAGATCATTTGGAGTTCACGTTCACTCCTGAACCAATGCCTGCGTGTGTGTATAATGCGCTGCCCGTAGCTGTTGTGTTTTTATTTCTTTTTAAGCGGATGCACTGAGTATGCAAATCTGTTACTTTGTAGCAGGCTCTTCATTTATGTGAACTGATTTGAAAACTCTGTTGAAGGAGACGGTTGTTGGGCCCGGGTATTTGCATTTTAATGCTCGCTTTATCGCTCACGTGAGATCGAGGACCTCTAACGTCACGTGTCACTTGGTGCAAGAATGTTAGGAGCTGATTTGTGTTTGGCAGATGCCAAGATCAGAATACATTGAAGCTGCTTATACACACACACACACACACACACACTCGTCCCGTGATGAACTGGCATCCTGTACAAATGTTGTTCCTGCCTTGTGTCCGATGCTTACTGGGATAAGCTCCAGCTTCCCTGGGCCCCTGCACTGGATGAGTGGGGTTATGAAAAATAATGAACAGATGTGTGCGTGTATATATAATGTGTGTGTGTGTGTGTGTGTATAAACAGCTTCAGTGTATTCTGATCTTGTTGTCTGCCAAATAGTAACACTGAGCGATATATTCATATGTCTGGGCCCTTGACCTGCAGTTGCTTCACCCTGGGTGTGACGTTGTCCTGCGTCCAGCCCTGCATTCAGGTTCTCCAAATTCCAGGGAAAACCTTGAGGCTGGTGGCAGGATTGGCACTCCAGCCACCATAAATAACCTCATTCTGTTCCAGTGTGGTGCTGAGGGGTCACCTGTTGCATGGCTGCACTTGGGTCCCAATCCAGGTGTTCATCATATGGTGGGTGCAGCAGTGTCCTACCAGTGCATGCTCCCATCCTCTCTCCCCTCTGTATCACACGCACACACACACATATATATATATATATATACTAGAGGGCTTTGCCCCTTGCTCCCTTCGCTCGTCAACCCCCCCGGCCCACACTATGTGCCAGCCACTTCACGTCTCTGCCACTCGCATATGTGGATTTCACTTTCACCAAACAACAAATCTTTTAATTCTTGCGGATACGCCTCTTCATTGGGAAGAAACACTACTTTTCCGCGATCTTTTACTATCATTTTTTTGAGACTTTCACATTTTAGTACTTTCCTTATCTCTAACCTGCTCTTGCATGTGTGCCGTGCCACCATTTTTGAACCTCTTTACAACGTTCAACTTTGTCTTTTTTGTGATGCGCCATCTGTTGAAATGACAAATACAACACATGTGTCTCTGTTATATGAAATTTGGTATTGGATTTCATCAGACGGACAGGAATTGACATTTGCATTGGAAGAAATAGACTGGAGATGATGATATGGAGGGAAGGTCATCAGGAGTGGACCGGAAGTGAAGTCATCTTAATGGCGTTGGATCTTTGGAACATGCAAGAGAGTTGTTTTTTGTGGACGTGTGTAGTTGTGGCTGAATTCCAAAACAAACGTCGTTTATTCGTCTTCTTTTTTGCTGGAGGGTAAGAGAAAGAGCCATAAGCATTCTATATCAGATCCTCTCGGTTGTTACTTTCATGCCATATCAGGCCTGTTGGCTGTCCCATATTCGCACATGTGTGACATAATGTATAAATATATATATATATATATATATATATATATATATATATATATATATATACACACACACTAGGTTTAAGATGAAAGAACATCTATTAATGGATACTCACACAGAGTTCATTTGGCGACATTCTGTTCTGTGTGACATTCACAAGTTACCTGCCCTCTGTTGCCCATGTCACCCAGGCATATGCAGGTCATAACATCTGTAAATGATGGTGGGCAACCCAGTCCTTATTAAACATTTACAGCTGAAGTGAATTAGAATTAGAATTAGGGTTACCATATGTCTGGGTTTCCTTGGGAATGCCCTCTTTTTGGGCACCTATCTGGGTGTTCTTCTTTATAGATCTGTCGATTTGTCTGGGATTTTTGTACTGCGGCCCTTCGCTCTTACTGTAACTAATTTACCTTTTTTCTTTCAGTTCATATTCTTTTTTTTTTTTACGTTTCACCTACTGTATAATTAATTCCTAACAAACATTAGATAAACCCACAACGATGATGCCACAGATCAGTGTTTTTCAGACACAGAGCTCTTCACATTAAGGAAGTAACTAAGTAAATAGTCTTCACTGGAGCCCCCCAGGACTTACATGGAGAGAACCCCCCATATGGTGAAAAACTCCCAAGAGGGAAACCCCCACAGTCTTTTGTAATTCTGTGCCCTCTTTTATGGCTTGGAAAACATGGTATCCCTAATTAGAATGTCAATGTAACCACTGTAGCCATATGAGGACATCTGCTACCCGTATTCAGAACAGAAAGACTGAGAAATGTCCTGTTTAAAATCTGTAGCCTCATGGGACAGAATAGGAGTCCAGACCCCCCAGTGCTACTATATACAGTATATCTCTCTATTATAATCAAAAAATCCTGGGACGAGACAAGACTTTTTAGCCTGGGACGAGACGTGACTTTTTTAGATAGATAGATAGATAGATAGATAGATAGATAGATAGATAGATAGGCACTATATAATAGATAGATAGATAGATAGATAGATAGATAGATAGATAGATAGATAGATAGATAGATAGATAGATACTTTATTAATCCCAAGGGGAAATTCACATAATCCAGCAGCAGTGATAGACACTTTCATGTCCTGTGAGATGGGTCTTTATGCCAAGAGAGTTAAAAACGCCTGGGGCTGGAAATAAAAGACAAAGAGTAGATGACAAAGTAGAACATTGTAAAGAATTCACAAATGTTGGCGCAATACACATGTAGAACAGGTTAGAGATATTGTATGACGGGCACAGGTTAGCTGGTCAGGCACTCTTTCAAATGCTGGCTCTGGCACTTTATGGCTCTTCACTGGGTTGTGTGCATCCTCATAGCTCCATTGCTTGATAAAGCACCATTTCATTGTGGGACGGGTTCTTTGTGCTTTGAAAAACTCAGACACCTTTAATGTATGGTAGGGCTAGATAAAGAAAACCTGGACTTAGCCTGTGTGATTGTATACAGCGAGAGTCCTTTTGAAATCAGGAACCTACTGGTATTTCACACATCTGCCACCATCTCATCATGGCTGTTCACTGTATGGAGCCTGTCACAAACCTAAACAAATAAAAGGCTCCTTCTGGAACCTTCACATGGATGGGTCTTTTGGCTACCAGAAATGGCTCCCCTATGGCATCGCTCTGAAGAACTGCTCTGGTATCTTGATTTTTAAGAGTGGGTCGACTCATTTTGTATCTCGTTCTCGTATGGCTATTTGGCCTGCAGGAGGCGCACCCGCCACCCAAACCCGACACAGACAGACGCAGACACAAGTCCAGAAACACTACACACACTTCACTCTTCCCTTCCCTTCCAGGTTTTCCACATACCAAAGCATAACCCAGAAAAGGTCCCCAAAAATGAAACTCCAATAAAAAACAAAAACAGGATTTTTTTTTTTTTTTCTCTTCTTCCACCTTCACCAAGCTTCGTCCTCTTCCACCCGAGTCTGGCTGTCGGAATGAAGGCGGCAGCTCCTCGTATGCTGTACCCAGGAGTACTCCAGGTGGCTCGTTAGTGAGATCCGGAAGCACTCCCTGGTGTGGTGGAAGCCTGACAAAATAGGGCTCTGCAGCTCCCCCAGTGGCACCCACAGAACCCAACAGGGCTCTCCTAGACTCTGAGTATCATGTTGCCCTGTGGGAATCCTAGGCACTGATGCCAGCCAGGGCTCAGGGAGGTACTGTCCTGTGTTTGCTCTCTCCCTGTCCTTCTGGTTCACAGGCACCCCAGCCAGGTAAGAGCCCCGGTTGGCCACCACAGCTGCTAATTAAAGAAATAAGAAATAATTAAAGAGGGTCTGAGTCTTAAATAGCAAATCAATTAAAATTAAGACAAAATAAGTTAATTAGCAACAAAAACTGATCACTGATTAAGAAAAAGGTGAGAATGAAAACCTGCAGCCACGGTAGCCCTCCAGGATCAGAATTGAACACTCCAAGGTGGTGACGGCCCAGGCTGACATTTACTTGATTATGCTGTCTTGGTTTGTAAGTCGCTTTGGCAGGGCCGTTTGAAGGAATTTGGGGGCCCCAAGCAAAATGGACATGGAGGCCCCCACGCACGCAAAGGAACCACAGCATAGCCATACAGTACATATTTCTGCTAGCCTACCTGCTGCAAAATTGCACCATTTGTACAAGACAAGTAGAGCTATTTTATGTGTGTAATTTATCACTTACCACTGTCTTGTTTTTTCTTATCCTCCTCTTCCTTTCTCTTCTTTCTTTTTTGGCTTCCTGAAGCATAATTCCGCTCCATGACTGCCGAGGAAGTTTTGTATTTTGCCGGCAGCAGAGATCGCGTGGTTGGCTGGCTGCTGTCAGCGAGGGGGGCTCCCGATAACAGTGTCATTGCACTTTACTGCATTCACTATCAATGGGGCTCTCACACAGTTTGCCGCTGCATTTTATTCTTAACCAGTCGTTGTCTTGGGGCCCCAGGCCAGCTCGGGGCCCCAAGCAATTGCTTGGTTTGCCTGCCTTGTCGCGACGGGCCTGTGCTTTGGATAGAAGCAGCTGCCAAGCAAATACGTGTAACTGTAATACTAGAGATAGTTTGAGGGGCACAGATATTCGATTTGAGGTGACACTCTTAAAAATAAACGTTCTTAAATGGCACTTCAGAGGGTCGTGTGCCTCCTCGTGACCCGTTTCATTCTGTGTAGCATATCGGATTGGTTCCTTGAGCTTTGAAGAGGTTCCTAATATAAGGACAAAATTGAAATCTTTGACCCGGCAGGGTGCTAACAGATGACCTCCGGCCGGGGTGAATGCATTCAGCAAGAGTCCTTCCTCTTCAAATCAGGAACCCATTGAGGTTTTAGAAATCTTCTGCACTCCTAAAGAATGCTGGTTCTGTAACAGCACTTTATGGGTCTTTACTGGGTTGTGTGGCTCACCATAGGACCCTCGCTTGACAAAGCGCCATTTCATTCTGGGATGGGCGCTTTGTGCTTTGAAAAACTTCCTAAAATGTGGAAAACAACTGAAATCTTTAATGAATGGCAGGCTAACTAGCAGGACTCTTAACAGGCTGACCCTGTGCTATTGTATGTAAAAATCATCACCCACTGGGATTTCACAAATCTCTTACCATCTCGTCATGGGTATTTACTCTATGGAGCCAGTTAAGGGTCTGAATAAATAATGGTCTTTCTAGAACCTTCATCTGGATGAGGTAATCATTGCCCTTCAGACTATAATGCCCATGGCTGCCCTGTGGCATCGCTCTGAAGAACCACTCTGCCACTTTTATTTTTAAGAGCCTTGAGCATGGGAAAGTTGCTATATAAATAAAATGTATTATTATTGGGCGGCATGGAGGCACAGTGGTAGCGCTGCTGCCTTGCAGTTAGGAGACCTCGGTTCGCTTCCCGGGTCCTACCTGTGTGGATTTTGCATGTTCTCCCCGTCTCTATGTGGGTTTCCTCCCACAGTCCAAAGACATGCAGGTTAGGTGGATTGGCGATCCTAAATTGTCCCTACTGTGTTTTTGGTGTGGGTGTGCGTGTGAGCCCGCCCTGTGGTGGGCTGGCGCCCTGCCTGCGGTTTGTTTCCTGCCTTGTGCCCTGTGTTGGGAGGGATTGGCTCCAGCGGACCCCCAAGACCCTGTAGTTAAGATATAGCAGGATGGATTATTATTATTAAGAGCATGGTTGAGGCATCTGGTTAGAATGCCTCCCCGTCGAGATGTTTCAGGCATGTCCAACCAGGAGGAGATCGCAGGGCAGACCCAGGACACGCAGGAGAGATTATATGGCCTCGGTATCCCCCCATCTTGAAAGTGTTGGAAGCGGTGGCAGGAAAAAGAGACGTCTGGGCATCTTAACTTAGGCTGCTTTCCCCTCGACCTAAACGCAGCTCAGTGGTAGAAAAAAATGGATGGATGGTCACATGATATTCGCTTATATCCATCCATCGATCCATCTTCAAAGTTAAATGCCCTCTCGACCCTGAACTGGGTTAAGTGGGCTTTAGATCTGAAGTATCTATAATTAAAGAAAAGTTTTTACTCAGGGTCACACGAGTTGGAATTTAAAACGTCAGCCCATCGATTTTTTTAAGTCCAGCGCCTCAACCACAAAGCCAGCCTTACCTGATTGTGGTTTAAGTGTGGTATGGAAACTGAGCTGGCAAGACAGCTCCAGAATTTCGAGCGACTGATCTGTTCAGCCAAGCAGTGTCCATTACCTTCACGGGTTTCTTCGCGTGTTTCTTTCTCTTTCTGCTCGGCTGCCGCCTCAGACAGACAGACAGACAGAGAGACAGCGCGCTTCTTCTTACTATACGGTGCGCTCCCAGTGCTGAAGCTGTAATGTTGATGTCTTCTTCCGGTAGCCACACACACACACACGCACACACGCAGACACACACATTGCGCTGCTTTATGAATTCAGTTTACTTGAACCAATTATCCAGTTGCTGGTATTGAATTTGTTTCCCTCCGGCGCTAACTCCCTGCAATTGAATTGGCGCTACACTGAATTTCGCGGCCCTACCCTTGTGTGTGGCGTGTATGGCTTTGACTGGCGGCTCTCCTCGGCAGCGCACCGCTGCAGAGGGGTCTCTATTGAATTGCCTGAAAGCTACCAGACAAAAAACGCCCCCATTCCCCTTTTCTGTGATTCACAAACCTTTCTTAGTGTGTGTGTGTGTGTGTGTGAGTGTGAGTTCCTGTTTTCAAATTTAAATCCGCGCTTTGAGCTGCTTTTCTCGCGAAGAAATCAGAGGTTGCGGATTGGAAAGCAGCTGGCGAACTGGAGTTCGTGGGTCGCGGCTTTCTCAAAATAGAATAAAGGGGTGTGCATGTGTTGGTGGGGTATGGGTTGGTGGAGAGGGGCTTGGGATCGGCTTATTCTCAGGGACGTCATACCTAGCAGACCAATCAGCTGGCCCGGGCTTTAAAGGAGGTGTTGCTTACATCATAATTCTTTCTCTTTTGAGGGACAAATAAAAAACGAACTTCAGTTTGGCCATAAAAGCTGACACAATCATCTGGAGACATTAAATTAGAGGACAGAATGAGAATTGCATTCCATTATAATTTATGCACAAAATATGTTTCTCCTAAGTAGAAAAAGTCAGCATTTTTTTTTGTAAAATATATATTGCTGCACGTGTAAAAAACAGTTTAGACAAACCGTGGAGAAAAAGAATGCTTTGCTTTGCGTTATGTACTTTTTAAATAAGAGGTGCCAGATTGGTTCTTCATAGCGATGCCATAGGGGACCCATTTTTAGTTCCCAAAAGACCCATCCACGTGAAGGTTCCAGAAAGAGCCGTTTATTTATTTAGAATTGTAACAGGCTTCAGAAATAATCATGAATAATCGTGACAGATTTGTGAAATCCCAATGGGTAGCTGATTTTAAAAGGACCCTCGCTGTATACAATCACGCAGGCTAAGTTCAGTTTTCTTTAATCTGTTAGTGTTCTGCTTGGCAGCCTACCATACATTATAGATTAAACGTTTCATCTACATATTAGGAAGGTTTTCAAAGCATAAAGGACCAGCTTCATATGCAGAGACCCCTCCACATACAAAATGGTTCTTTGTCAAGCAGTAGTTTTACGAGGAACCTCACGATCCTCAACATGAAGTGCCGTTAAAGTGCCAGGATTTTTAACAGTGCATATGCATATTTTTTTTCCTCGATCTGTCTACGTAGAATAACCGACTTGTCCACAGAAGCCTCCTTTATCTTTTTTGTTTCTTTTATTTCGCGCGGTCTTTTTTTCTCTTCTCTGCTCTGCTTTTTCCATTTCGTTGTCACAGGGGGCAGAGCCTATCCAGGCAGCAGGTGCCGTAAAGCGGCGGTGACACTCGCGCATGCGCCGACTCTCAGTCACACACCAGGACTGTCCGCTCATGGCACTTCCAGAGCTTCCTATCCAGTTCAAGGTTCGGAACACTTGGACACAAGGGTGGGAACCATCCCGTCTGTCGTAGGGCCAGTGTTGTCTCTGGCCTGAGCACATTTTTGGGGCTTCAAATCCATTCCGTTAGTTCTACAAGTATGACAGATGGAAAAGTGGCGAGCTGATTGTTGATTAAGGCGCCACATTCAAGCAGAGCAAGTTATCTCAGAGCCCCCAGAGACCTGATTTAGGGCACACTCAGACCCACAGAGACAATTGGGAGCCCCCGAACTACTGCTTATTGTGGGGACACTTAAGCCTACAGACCCAATTCAGAGTCCTCAATGACTGTTGATTGCCAGGCACACTCGCACATAGAAAAGCATCTCAGGGCTCCCCGTGACTGCTGATTTTAGGACACACTGAAATCCACTGAGCCAATTCAGAGCCTCCAATGAGTGTTCATTTTAGGACACATTCAGGCCCATTGAGCCAATTCAGAGCCCCTGATGAGTGTTCATTTTAAGACACATTCAGGCCCACTGAGCCAATTCAGAGCCTCCAATGAGTGTTGATTTTAGGACACATTCAGGCCCACTGAGCTAATTCAGAGCCCCCAATGGCCGGTAATTTTAAGGCACACTTATACCCACCGAGTCAATTCAGAGTCCCAAGTGACGGTTGACTGCTTAGAGTCTGCAATTAGCTTAGCATTTGAGATCTGAGGACAACACGGGGGTACCAAGAAGAGGAGAACATGCAGGGTCTGCTCAGACAGGGATTCATAACTCCGGAGTGGTGAGACAGCAGCACTTACCTCTCTGGTGCATTTTGCACATTTTTGTAATTTTTCAACTTTGACTTCCACTGACCTTGGGGGCGAGGCGGGTGTTGGTACTCGGACGGCTTCTTAAATGTCACACTGGCAGGAGATCCCGTCCTGACGTCCTGTCCCCACGGCCTTTACTCTCCCACACTTGGCGGTGGAACAAAGCAATTTACTAATCAGAGCCAAATGAAAATGTCATCAGTCTGTAACTGGGAGAACTGGCCGTACTAGTCTGAGATCCCGGTTTCTGAGTGTGTGTGTGTTTTATGGCATTGTTCTCCACTCAGCTGTGTATTGTGTGGTATTGTGTGGTCTAAAGGCTCGTCTGGCTTTGTTTCCACCAGGCTGCATGTTGTATGGCACGTTATTCAATGGGTGTAGCGCGATCAAGATGATCCTACTTGGGTATCTTGTGATACCCCCATGACGTTAACTGCTAGCGTCACTGAAGCTCTTTATTGTACGCAGGCAGGGTGGTGTTGTGGGTAAGGCTTTGAACTTCAGACGCTCAGGTTGTGGGCTCAGACTCTGACACTGAGTGACCCTCAGCGAGTCGCTTCACCTGCCTGGGCTCCAACTGCAAAAAAAAAAAACAAAAAGTAACTGATTGTATTTCAGATCTTGTAAGTCACCTTGGACAAAAGTGTCAGCTAAATGAAATACTTGGAGTTATGACTTTATTATAGTGGCTGAGTTGGTTAGCCAGTGTTCTTGAGATTGGGGTTCGACACCAGCAGGAGGTGACAGCATTTCTCATACCACAAACATATTTTAGGCAGGTTGGTGTAGCGGTTAAGGCTTTGGACTTCAAACCCTGAGGTTGGGCCCTCAGATCCCACTACTGACACCAAGTGACCCTAAGTAAGTCACTTTACTTACTTGTGGTACAATTAACAAAAGAAATGTAACCAATTGTATTTCAGATGTTGTAAGTCATCTTGGATAAAGGTGTCAACTAAATGGAACACCTGAAGTTATGACTTTCTTATAGTGGCTTACTTGGTTAGCAGCATTTCTCATACCATGAACATATTTTAGGCAGTGTGGCGTAGTGGTTAAGGCATTGGACTTCAAACCCTGAGGTTGTGGCTTCAAATCCCACTGCTGACACCAAGAGACCCTGAGCAAGTCACCTCACCTACCAGAGCTCTAATTGGAGAAACGAAAGAATTGTAACCAGTTGCATCTCAAATGTTGATAAGAGTCTGCCAGATAATAAATAATAATGATGGACTAAAACGAAAAAGAGGCATTGAGATGAAAGTCGCTGCGTTTGAATGAGAGACTGAAATAAAAAAGACAGAGATATGAAAGTCAGGAAAAATCAAAGACAGATAATAATAATTCTTTCCATTTATATAACACGCTTCTCACTACTCAACGCGCTCAGCAATTTCAGGTTAAGGGCCTTGCTCATAGTCCAACAGAGCAGCGTCCCTATTGGCATTTACGGGATTCGTACCTGCAACCTTCTGATTGACAGTGCAGATCCCTAGCCTCAGAGCCGCCACTCCACCGGATAGACCGACAGATTACAGGGTAGTGTAGTAGTGGTTAAGGTGTTGAATTTGAAACCCTGAGGTTGTGGCTTCAAATCCCACTACTGACACCAAGAGACCACAAGGAAGTCACTTCACCTGCCTTGTGGTACAATTTAACAAAAGAAACATAACCGGGTGTATTTCAGATGTTGTAAGTCACCTTGTTGTCAGCTAAGTGGAATACTTGGAGTTATGACTTTATTATAGTGGCTTACTTGGTTAGCTAGTTTTCTTTGACACCAGCACAACATGACAGAATTTCTCACATTTTAGTTAGTGTGTTGTGGTGGTTAAGGCGTTGGGCCTTCAAACCCTGAGGTTGTGGCTTCAAATCCCTCTACTGACACCAGGAGACCCTGAGCAAGTCAACTCACCTACCTGGGCTCTAATGGGAGAAACGAAAGAAATGGGATCGATTGTATCCGGGATCTTGTAAGTCACCTTACACAAAGGTGTCACCCAAATGATAAGTAGCTGAACCTCTGCCCAAACCCAGCCCTTTATTTATTTTTTTCCATATTCTCCCATCGCCCACTCCCAACGGATCGCCTTCTCCTCGGCCTCACGTGCCGGCGGGTGTCTTGCGTGAACGTCGTTGACCTTCACACCGGCTCCACATGCTTCTGTAAATGTGCGGTTCGTTTTAATGACTGCTGCCTGGCCCCCGAGCTGTTCTCACAGTGTGGCAGCCTTGGGGTTAATGTGACCCCCCACAGCACACACCCACCCCTCCCGCCAACCTCCCCGTGGCCTGCAATTAAGTGCTTGAGTTGTCAGTCAGCTGGGGGTCTTTGTGCGCCTGTCACACTCAGAGGCACATGACTGCGGTCGCATTAAAATGCAATAAAGAACGCACTTCTCGTATCCTCCCCGTCACGCTGTCTGAGTCGAGCTTGTTGTTGATGTTGCTGTCCATTCCTGTCACAAATATTAAAAAAAAAAAAAACAATATTCTGAAGCAATTATGGCATTGTCTTTTATATATGGTGGGCGGTTGGGGGTTGGGGGTGGAATTGGAACTGCTTATATTTGCTTGAAAAATTCCATTTGACTGCAGCCTGGCGAAAATGTCGAAAATTTTAGATATTACAAAACAGTCGCTCCAGACCCCTTCTCTTGAGGGGGGTCACTTTTATTCTTCGCTAGAGCTTTGCTGGCTCTTTGCTAGCCATGGGAAACGTTTCTAGTCATCGCTATTCTGATAGTGTTGCCTTGCTGAGACCCCCCACACACACACACACATAACGCTTTCCTTTGAAGGTTTGACGAGGTGGACCCCCTGTGGCATTCTCCAACAGTGGGGGGGGGGGCAGTCCAACCCCCTCTGTAGCTTTGGCGATCACAGGGAATCCCTTTTGATCCCCTGTGGCACACATCACATTCAAGGACAGGTGGCTAGAATGTTCCAGACCCCCGAGTAGTTTTAACGCTGAGGGTCTGTGGGGGCGAATGGGAGGGGCCTATAGTCTGGGCTAATTTTAAAGGAATACGCCATCCAAAAACAACTTTTATTTTTATATGTCACTTACCCCGTGTAGTTTGTAGTGGTGGCCGTGTTAGGAGACCTGGGTTCGCTTCCTGGGTCCTCCCAGCGTGGAGTTTGCATGTTCTCCCCGTGTCTGTTTGGGTTTTCTCCCACAATCCAAAGACATGCAGGTTAGGTGGATTGGCGGATCCTAAAATTGTCCCTTGTGTGTGCTTGGTGTGTGTGTGTGTGTGCCCTGTGGTGGGCTGGCACCCTGCCCGGGGTTTGTTTCCTGTCTTGCGCCCTGTGTTGGCTGGGATTGGCTCCAGCGGACCCCCGTGACCCCATGTTAGGATATAGCGGGTTGGATAATGGATGGCTGGATGGTTATTTTCATGCAGAATGGAGAGAGACAAGTTTCTCATAGAATAGAAGCCAATGGTGACCAAAGCTGGATGACAGCAAATGATGTGAAGGACGGCCATGGAAAAAAGAAAAAGAAAAATATCACGTGACGCACGTCACATAATCGGAATATCAATGATCAAATCCTAAGCTCAAAATGGGCAAAACACAGGCCTTTCTGCTAAAATAATGTTAAACAATTATGAATTAGCATAATGCGCCCTAATTCATGGTGTTCATAAGAAACGTAATGATATACAGTACTTCATGAAGGAGAGGTATTAAATAAGAATGAATAGGTAGGTGAAATATTTGAAATACAAAAATGTGTGCTTCAGTACAAATACGTAAAGTCATATTAATATTCTCGATTTGTAGTACAAATTACCCTTTGACAGAGGCCCGTAGAGGGCTAGATCCCAAGTCTTCCTCTTCTTCTTCCTCTTCATCTTTTCCCACTTCTACATGGGGTTGATGTGCTTGATCAACCTTCTCCATTCACCTCCTCGCCTGTCAGGCCCTTTTCCTTTTACTTTATCCATCCACCTCTGCTTTGGCCTCCTTTGCTTTCTCTTCCTCTGGACCTCCATTCCCATCAGCCTTCTGCCCACATATTCCCTGTCTCTCCTCACCACACGTCCATACCACTTCAGGTTACTTTCCTGTACTTTCTTCGATATCTCACCTACTTTTGTCGTACCATCTGATTGCCTCATTTCTAATTCTGTTCTCTCTTATAACTCCACATGTCCATCTCAAGCTTCTCGTTTCTGCCACATTGAACACCAAATCCTGTGCTCCCTTTACTGCCCGTGTCTCAGCTCCAAACATCATTGCTGGTCTCATCACTGCCACAGGAACCTCACCTTTAAACTTCATCTTAATCCTTCACTCACACAATAGTCCTGATATCTTCTTCTAATTATTTCATCTGTGGTTTATCTCTGTATCTAATTCTCCATCTCGGGCTAACACTGGTCCCAGATATTTAAACTTCTCCACTCATTTCAAAGGCTCACCTTGCAGACTAACTTCTGAATCCTGCTCACATATTCTGTCTTCTTCTTATTTATCTTTCACCCAATTGCTCCATCCTGGGTATGACGTTACTTGCATCCAGCCCAACATGTAGGCCCTCCAATCTGCAGGGAAAAACCTGGGGGTTGGTGGCAGAATTGACACCCCAGCCACCATTAAAAACCTCCCAGTGTTCCATTCCACCTGAACCAGTGAGGTGCTGAGGTGTCACCTGTTGCATGGCTGTACTCGGGTCCTAATCTGGGATCCTGAGTTGGTTTGTCATGTGGTGGGTTCAGCAATGTGCTGTATCAACACGTCCTCCTAACCTCTCTCCCCTCTCTATCTTCTCCATCCTTCCCACTTCCTCTCCACTTTCTTCTTTCTAGTGCTGCACAACACAGTGTCACCAGCACAAAGTCTCCACCATGGGGGATTGCTCTTTTATCCCAGGAGTCAACACATCCATAACTGGATCAAAGAGGTCAGGACTTCAAGAAGATCCCTGCTGCAGACCTCCTCTCAGTGGGATCTCGTCCTCACACCCTCATACACATCCTGGACAATCCTCAACAAACTCCTCTGGTGCTCCTTTCTCTCTCATGCACCGCCAGTCCTCTTGACGTGGCACTCCATCATAAGCCTTCTCCAGATCGATAAACACCGTATGCAGACCTTTCTGTTTCTCTCGATGTTTCTCTCTCAGCTGTCTCAATGCAAAGGCTGCCTCAGTCATTCCTCTCTCTGGCATAAACCCAAACTGCTTCTTCCTCATGGTGGTCTCTTCCGTAAAACATTTCTCTATAACCCTTTCCCAAATTTTTTTTGTTCCTGACATCAGTTTTATCCCGTTAAACTTTCCTCTATCCTGAATATAAATCTTATCCTGGGTATGACGTTAATCTGCATTCAGCTCTGCAAGCAGGTCCTCCAACCTGCAGGGAAAACCTGGGGGTTGGTGGCAGTATTGGCACACCAGCCACCGTGAAAAACCTCACAGTGTTCCAGTGTGGTGCTGAGGGGTCACCCGCTGCACTCGGTCCTAATCCAGTTTGTTCATTGTGTGCTGGTGCAGAAATACATTATCAGTGCCTGCAAACGACCTCTCTCTGTCTCTCTGTTATAAATGGTACAATCCAACTGCACCTCCACTCCTCTGAAGTTCTCTCCTGTTCTTAGATCTTCTGCATTTGATCCCACAGCACATCTACTCCCTCTTCTCCTAAAGGACCAGAAATCAAAAATAACGTCATATTTGTAATCACAGACCTTGAAATAGTCCAAAACGAGACCCCAGACGCTTATGTTTGAAATTTGTCATTTTTAACCTTCTGGGAGCGGCTCTTAAGGGGTTAGGACCACCAATAATGAATCAGACATCAAAAATATTATTATATTTGTGATGAGCAAACTCTAAATAAGATAAAATGACACTCCACATACCCTTATGAAAAGGAGTAACTTTGACCCCTAGTATCCTATTAGGGGCTGAACCCCCTGGGGTCGGTTCATGTGGCATTTACAACGTCAAGTCCTTCTGATTGTTTTTGTTGAAGACCCTTATTGGCTTACACTTTAGCTTAAGGGTATACTTTAATTCACAAAATAGGGTCCAAATTGGCCTACAAATGAGGGTGTTTTGGGTCAGGAGGACCAAAAATTTGCATAACTAAACATCAGGATGAGTCAAATAGTAAGTCAAATGTGGGGGGTTACATCGGCACCAGACCAGAACAACTGAAGTGGTTTTAAAGCATTCATCAGTATGAATACAATATATCATATATAAGTATACTAGGGGGCTTCGCCCCCTGCTTGCTTCACTTGCCAAGACCCACGCCGTTACTGATATATATGCATATACATATGATAATGTGCAGCGAATACACTTGACTTGAGCATTCCTAGTTTTCATCCTCTTTCTCTGTCTCTTGTTAGCATTCATCTGCTTAGAGGCTGACGCACTTGTTGCTTCCTGAGCCGCTCTTCTTTCCTCCACCCTAGCGGCCTGCTGCTTCTCTTCTTTCGTCGGCATCTTTTCACGTTAAAACTGATTAAGTTAGTTTTTGTGTTGTAATTTCTTAGTACGTTTTCTTTAATTTTTCACTTTAGCTGGCACTTAAGTCTTCAATCTGCCTCAAGAATGATGAGCGAGGGTGGTAGGGAATGGGAACGGCCCCCATACACATGCTCTGCACGGTCACCCTGCTGCACGCTGCCGAGAGTTGATTCTACAATAAAATAAAATAAAAATAAAAAGAGTAATAAAAATCATCACCCCGAAAGCCTATAGTAGACGTCACATAGTATATGTGTAACAAATTTCAGGTAAATAGTTCAAACTGTTTGTAAGCTACAGGTGATTTAAAATCCTGGACAGACAGACCAACGAACAGCCAAGATAGCATATTATATATAAAGAATATATATATATATATATATATATATATATATATATATATATATATATATATATACATTAAACGAAGGCCTAATGGGAATGACTTTTTGAAGTGAAGACCCACCTTTCCCCCTAATTCGTTGGTCTGTCTTCTAATCAAAAAGTCCTGTGAGTCTTTAATTTTCTGTTTTTGATGTACACCCAGAAGTTCATATTTAACATTATTTTAGCCAAAAAAAGAGCCTGTGTTTTGTGCATTTTGAGCATAGCACTGGATAAGAGACATCTGGATTATGCGTCACGAGTGACGTGACATTATCTTTTTTTTTCTTTATTCCATGGATGTTTAAACAGCATTGGTTATTATTGGCTTCTATTATGTCATTAACTTTTTTCTCTCCATTCTGCATGAGTATGAAAACATGAGAGTACATTAGGCACTAAATATATATATATATATATATATATATATATATATATATATATATATATATATATATATATATATATATATATATATATACTGTGTATATAGGGTTGGACAAAAGTAGGTGTACAGTTGTGAGTATGCAAAACACAGAGTTTATTCTTGTATTATTATTTATTAATTGTTAAGTATTCCATGTATAGGTCCGAATCGCAATCTGATTATCTGGGTGATTATATGGTGCAAATGTTGCTTTAAGACAGACGGAGGGACAGAGGGGGTTACCACCAGAGGGCTTCGGCTACGATTTCAGGAGATGTGCGTCCGTACTTGTTCCCCGGATGTCCCCGGACGTCCCTTTCCGTCCTCTTTATTTTTGTATAGCGCTCTTCAGTGAGTGCAGGCGCAGAGCGCTGTGACAAGCGCTCAGGTAAATTCATTTACAAACTTCGCTAATTACATAATGAGTATATAAAGACACATTGTAGGCTACTCTGAAACTGATTAATATAAATGGAGCCCAGCACTATCTAGCCATTAATTAATTTGCAGTGTACTGCAAGCGTACCTGGCCGGCTGAGCTTGAATGGAACTCCGAATTTACTTGAACTTGGTAATTAGTGAGACTGAGGGTTGTGATAATAAGGGGTGGTGGCCTGGTGGTCGGGCACCTTTAAAAAAGGTGTGTCATGTGACTAAAACGAGGAATGAGGTCTCAGTTATTAAGAGTTACTTGGCTGATGCTTTTATCCAAGGCGACTAACAACAATTCAGATTCAATCGATTCCGTTTCTTCTGTTTTTTATAATTTGGAGCACAGGCGGGTGACGTGACTTGCTGAGGGTCACACAGTGTCAGTAGCTGTAAATGAACCCACAACCTCATGGGTTTGGCGTGTGAAGTCACTGCGCCACGCTGCCTGCCCTATAATAAATTTCAGATATTCATAAATAATGAGGAAAAAAAGATAAACACTTTTGGATTCCCATTCAAAAACTAATATGTGCAGAACAGCCTTGGGATGTTTGATTTGAATTAAGTGAACGCTTTTGAGTTATTCATGGCAAAGACAAAGTGGATCAAGGAGCAGAAATGGAAAATAAATAAATTGCAAGTTATTTTTTAATTGCAGTCATGTTTGGTGTATTTACTGAAAACGCATCCCACCATCTCCATTTTTCTATGTTAAGTGTACGTTTTCACTGAAGTACAACGCATCGCAGTCAATAAAGGAGGTTAACAATGAAGGCTTCCAGCATTAGGTTTTCTAATAGTTTCAATTTAAGTTTAATTGTTTTTTGATCCAAACAGAATGCAAGATTACTTTATTTGTTTTATAATTCTTTAGCATTTGCGATTTTGATTCGCTTATCTTGAAACAGAACCTGGCACAATCAATAAAAAGTGTTTGCTGTTTTTGGTATTATAACTTTTTATTTTATTGTTCTTCCCAAACACATTAAGGCTTTATTGCGTTATTTATTTAGAATATCACCACTAAAAAGATCGGGTCATACCTGGCGTATAAGAAAAAAAGAACAATATCAATATTTCTTCACTAATACTCCTTAATGCAAAAGTAAAACATTCTCATCTGCGTAAGAATGTTTTTATGTAATAAATTAATGGTGATTATTTCAAATAACTATCAATATTCTAACTTTATACGGTTCACACTATACCACTACTTGTTAAAATTATTATTGCTGTCGGGTTTTCTTGCATTTCTCGCATTACTTGCCTTTGTTACCATAACAACGTCAGCGGCATGAAATGTGATTTGGTCACAGACAGCGGACCGCTGGAGATCAGGCTGCCGCTTCACAGACCGCCGGTATGGGCGGCTGCCGTTACGGCTCAGTCTCGCGCTCTCGGTGCACTTCACACGCTACCCCGGCTCGGGACAGTGCTTATATTGCCTGCTTTGTGCTGAGTAGACTTACAGACGTCTCTAAACGTGTCCAAGGAGGGGAGTTCGCAGGTGGATCGGAGATCAAGAATGGGAGTTCACCGTGAGATGGATCAGAGTTCCGTCCAGGGTTGGTTTTTATTTTGTATTCAGTGGAGTCGTGGGAAGCTCGGGCCCCAAGCCACCGAAAGAAGTGGCGAGATGAATACACAATATGCTGGAATAATAGATCATGAACTTGAGCAAATTGTTATTGCCATCGTTACCTGAAGTTTCTATTGCTGTAGCTGCTTTTTGATGTTGTTCAATTGTATTAATCACAATATAATATACACTGTAGCCTTATTCTTATTCTTATTCTTATTATTATAGTAGTATACTGTCTGTAATCTTGAATTAAGTGTTAAAATGTGTAAAAGTATAGCATAAGGTTTTGATAAACTGTTAATTACAATGTAGTAGACTATAGTCATTGCATTATTATTATTATTATTATTATTATTATTATTATTATTATTATTATAGTACTTTGTCTGTAACAATGAGATAGGGAAAGTGTATTACAAATAAATATATAAATAATTAGTATTAGGCCTCTCTGAATTGTGTTAATTTCAATTATATAGACTATAGTCATTTTAGTATTATTATTATTATTATTATTATTATTATTACTATAGTAGTAGTAATAGCATTCTATATGTAAAATTGAACTAGATCAAGTGTATTAAATAATTTAAATACATTATTAGTATTAGGTCTCAGGTCTCGCTAAATTATGTTAATTACAATATAACAGACTTCAGTCATTTTTAATTATCATCATCAATAGTAAGAGTAGTAATCTACGAAGCCCCACAAGGGACATGACCAAAAAAAAAAAAAAAAAGTTAAAGTTGCGGAAGCAGATCTGGTATACCGAAAATGTGCGGAGCTCTGAAGGATACGCGCATCCTAGAAACACGCTAAATAATCTCGTGAGTCGTACGCACGAGAAAGAACTTTTCCTTTAGGGGCTCCACAGTATTCAATCTGTGACCTTGAGCCAGATACAGTATGTTAAAAAATACAGTACATAAGCACGTTTGGATTTACTAGATTGCGTTAAACTATAACAGACTCAAGTTATTGTATTATTAGTAGTAGTAGTAGTAGTATGCCATCTGTAATCTAGAATTGAATAAAATGTTAAAACTAAATAATTAATGTTACGTTTTGATAACTGAGTTAATTATAATATATTAGACTAGTCATTGTTTTATTTTGTCATTATTATTATTATTATTATTATTATTATTATTATTATTATTATTGTACCGGTAGTAGTAGTATTGCGTCTGTAAAATTAAACTAGATTAAAAGTATATCAAATATATTGGCTAAATACATTATTAGTATTAGATTTCGCAAAATTGTATTGATTACAATAGAATAGACTTTAGTCATTGTATTATTATCATCATTAATAGAGTAATAATCCACGTAGCCCCTCAAAAAAAAAAAAAATACACACGTATCCTAGAAACACTATCGCGTGCACACGCAAAAAGATCTCGCGAGTACAGGGCAGTGTCACATAACGCGCGAGAAAGAACTTTTCGTTTAGGAGCTCCAGTGTATTCCATCTGTGACCTTGAGCTAGATACAGTATGTTAAAAAAATACAGTACATAAACACGTTAATAGCATTTGGTTTTACTAGATTGTGTTAATTAAAATATATTAGGCTATAGTCATTGTATTATTATTATTATTATTATTATTATTATTCCATCAATGATCCAGAAATATTTAAAGTATGCTCAGAACAGAATGGACAGATAGATTATGACAATTATTTAGTTTGTTAAATTATATAAGGTGAGTTTGAAAATGGATCAGAGGATTACAGTATTAATCAGTTTTGTCAGTGCTTTACAGTTGAATAGGCTCTATTCATTTTCACAATTACATGAATGTTCATATTATTATTATTGTTACGGTTGCTCTTTGTGTGAAGTTTGCACTCCATGTAGGTTTTCCTACTCTGGTTGCTCTGGTTTCTTCCCACAGTCCAGAGACACGCAGGTCAGGTGGATTGCTCATGTTAAATTGGCCCCTGATGTGTGTGTGTGTGTGTGTGTGTGTGTGTGCTCAGCCTCAGATGGCCAGGTGGGGTTCTTGTCTTGTGCCCAGTGCTTGCCCGGATGCTCTGTAGCTCCCCTGCTGCCGTGCTCTGGATGAGTGCGGTTTAACAGATGGATGGATGTTGAATGCTGACACCCCCTACTCCCTCATTCATGATGTCGGTTTTCTTTAATCTGACAGCCAACCCCATTAAAGCCATAACATGATCATTGGGGACACAACCCATCTTCTGTTATTCTGATGTTGTTTTGAATAACCCTTTTTTTGAAAGAAAATTGGTAAAGAATGGTCCCCATAACTTTTGGGGTAATCAATTGTCTTGAAGATGACAAGACTGCACCTTTAGGTCATCAGATACAGAAAAGTGACAACATCCCATCTTTTACAGTTTCTTTGAGATGACACCTGTGCTTCTTAGGAGTGTATGATAATGGAGATTGGCCCTGCTTTACACCTCTGTGTTTTTGATAATCTTTTAACTAAAAAGCCACACCCCCTTTGGCCACACCTCTCATATCTAGTGGTTCTGATTGGATTTAAGTTGAGCGTCCCAACCCCTTTTGAAGAATTTTTGAAGATTGTTATGTGGTGGGCCGGTACCTTTCTCAGGGATTGATTGTTCCTGCCTTGTGCTGGATGTTTGTTAAGATAGGCTCCAGCTTCTCACTGGAAAATGGACAAATGGATGAAAACAATTTTATTATGATGATTGTTATCCCTAACCCTGAAGCTGATAAAAGCACATTCAAAAATGGATGGAAGGATTGATGGACTGATTGTTATTTGTTAAAAAGTGTTTTTATGTATTACTGTGATGGACTGTTGCCCTGTCCAGGTGGTCTTCTTGCCTTCTGCCTGATGACTGCTGGGTTAGGCTCCAGCGGCTGCCTTGTGTCTCTGCTCTGGATAAGCGGGTTAGGAAAACAGATGAATGTAAGTTTATATTGTATTTAGTGAGTGTAGTGACATCCATTACATAATCTAGAATTCTGTGATGGTCACATCTCTTCTAGGGAGGCCCACCAAATCAACAAGTTCATTAAAAAGATGGGCTCTCTCCAGTTACCCCTCAATGGACTTGTAATGTCATTTGGTTACTTGTATTATAATTGTTATCATTTGTTTTGTTGCAGTTTGTCTTATTCAGTTGTGACACTATAGTGGTCCTTATTCACTTTGTTTCATTTATAACAATGGCACCGTTACTTGTTATCCTTATTGATGGTGGGCTGCCTGTTTGCTTTTTATTAAACTCTGCGTGTTACAATAAATAATCCTAATCATTTCTAGTTTTTATTATATTAGAGTTACATACATTCCAATTTTTCGCCTATTTATTTGTAACCTTTAAAATATGCTGGTTGGTCCTAAAATAAAACGCAAAGACATTACTCTTAATTATGAGTTCTGGGCACATACAGTATGTCCTGGGAGATGGGGGTCATGCTTTAGTTACCATACGTTTTTCTGCCTGCCATGTCACTGCTGCCTAACATTTCTTGAACAGTTCAGGTCATAAGCCTTTGACTGAGACCAGGATCAGGGTTCTAGTTTCATTAGTTTGTGAGTAAGCTTGTTTAAGACTTTAGCATTTTACATGTTTATGGACTAGCTGTGCTACCTGTTGTGGTATATGGCTGGCCATTCATCCCGACCAACAACCACAGGACGCCAGATGGAGCCCTCCCTGTAGCATGGAGGTGCCCTGATTTCCAGCAGGGCATCATGGACATTGGAGTTTTCCTTCACAGCCCTGCTGGATAACCATGGGGGGCCACCAGAGGATGCTGCAGGGAGGATCAAGGACATCCCAGTCATGTGGACAGAGGAAATGACGTACTTCTGGGTAGAAGAAAAGGAGTTTTAATCTGACCCGGAAGTGATAAGAATCATATAGGCTGGGGGGATCGGAAGTACTTCCGGGTCAGGGAATATAAAAGACTGTGGGAGATCCCAGACGGGCGAGTTGAGTCAGGTGACAGGGTGACAACGCGTCTGGGAGAGGAGGATTGTATTGGATTATTATTTAGTGTAAATTTATGAGTATTGTGGAGGGTGCTTTGTGCACTATATTGTCTAAATAAATTCATAATTTGGACTTTTATCTGGTGTCTGGCATCTGATCTGAGGGTTCAAGGGGACGACAGCGCCCCTATCTGTCACACTGTCTGAGGCAGTTTGAAATCTTAAGCAATCCACAAAGACCTCAGCGTTAACATTTGCAGTGTACCCTATCTATTGAAATGTATTTTGTAATGCATGTAGGAATAAAATGCACTGCATTTATCATTCCAACCGATGGCTCAACACAAACATTTGTAGAATAAAATGAGTTAGTACAAAGGTTTCTGAGGCGTCATCTGTTGGAATGACAAATGCAAGGCGTATGTCTCTATTATATATAGACATTTGGTATGGGATTTGTAAAAGCAGTGTTGATGTTTGTGATGCTCCATTTATAGGAATGACAGACACATAGCAACCAGACAGACACACAGGCAGACATAACTGCACTTATCCGGTTATTAAGGTTATTGAGCTGTGATAAATATGTCATTTGTCATTCCAACAGATGGCTCATCACAGACATTTGTAGAATAAACTGCATTCGTGCAAATGTTTGTGATGCGTCATCAGTTGGAATGACAAATGCAATGTAAATGTCTCTGTTCTATGACGTTTGGTATGGGATACATGCAAGCAGTGTTAATGTTTGAGATGTTCCATCTGTTGGAGTGACAGAGGCATAGCCATGGGATGGACACACAGACACTTGGCCTTTTATTAAGGTGGACTAATTCTCCTACCCATCTAAGACGGTTTGAAATCTATGTAATCAATGTAGACCTTAGTGTTAACATTTTCAGTGCACCATCTTTTGAGATGTATTTTGTCATGAACGTAGGAATAAAATGCATTGTATTTGTCATTCCAACAGATGACGCATCACAAACATTTTGTAGAATAAACTGTATTAATTAGTACAAATGTTTGTGGTGCGTCATCTGTTGAAATGGCAAATGCAGTGCATATGTCTCAGTTATGTGCCATTTGATATGGGATTTGTAAAAGCGATGTTGATGTTTGTGATGTACCGTCTGTTGGAATGACAAACACAATGCATTTTATCACTACAAATATTTGTGATGCGTCATCTGTTGAAATGGCAAATGCAGTCCATATGTCTCTGTTATGTGCCATTTGATATGGGATTTGTAAAAGCGATGTTGATGTTTGTGATGCTCCATCTGTTGGAATGACAGGGCATAGCAACCAGACAGACACACACACATGTATCCTTTTATTAAGTTTATAGATTGATAAGATTGTATTAAAGTAAAACCACCTAGCACAATCCCATTTTAATTTTCTTTAAATATGCTTGCGTGTTTTTCCACAAGGCCACTTTGGTGTCTGTCACCTTGTCCTGCCACCTCTGCACCCTTTTAGACCACAGTCTGCAGATCTTTGAGGGGGACAAGCAGCAGCGCAGAGACAGAACGGCTCTTTTGAATCTGGGTTCCCTTGTGGAGTCTCGCCTGCCTGAATGATTGACAACGTATCCATTTTGCTCTGACCTGAGCCTGACATCTGTTAAAAATTCCAGAGCATTTCCTTCAGTTTAACTGTCTGAAAATAAATTCAATTAAACCAGCGGGCTGGAAAAGAAAAAAAAACAATGCGAAGGGGGGTTTGGGTGTTGGAGCAGTTTTCCATTCCGTTTGGCTGCTTTTTGGATTCTTAAGCTCCTTTTTTTTTTTCTTTTTTCTTTTTTAAAGCGTTTTAAGATTTTTGCTTGGTTTCTGCCAAATGCGGCGCCAGTTCCGTTTATAGCAATTCATCTGTGCTGCCTTCTGCTATGAGAAGGTGGCCAAGTAGGTGGTGGCAGTGGGGGAAATAAATGTGCCCTATAGTGCCTTGCGCTTAGACAGCCATCCTTTTCCTATCGTGCTTATCCCCAGCTGCAGGGAGTTGCTGTCTGTCCTAGCAGCACTGTAAACAGAAGGGGAACCCACCCTGGAGGAGACGTTGTCACTTCTGTCGGACCACAATTTAATGTGACGTACACGCACATCCATGGGAAATCTCAAGCCCTGCAGAAAAAGGGAAACGTATGCAAGGAGAACATGCAAAGTCCACACACACAGACTGGGGTTTCAATCCTGGAGTCCATACTTAAAGGTTGTGTCCCCCATGAACTTGGCCATGTCCATCTGGCACAGGCAAATTCTCCCAGGAATCGTAAGAGAATGAGTTTGCTGGGACCAAATGAAGACATGCTGGACTGTCCCAGTTCCAGTGTTGACAGTCGCCACCTAATGGCTACAGACCAGTGGCACTTGCATCTCCCATCATGAAGGCCTTTTGAGAGGCTGGTCCTGGGCTTATATGAGTCCCCCTGTGGTAGACCACCCAGACCCACTGCACTTTTCCTATTGGACAAACATTGGAGTGGAAGACTGCAATCATGTATCTGCTCTTGGAATTTGTTCCCATATTTGTAAGTATTATATTTTCTGATTTCTCCAGTGTCTTCAGTACCATCCAGCCAGCCCTGTTAACAACAACAACAGCAACATTTATTTCTATAGCACATTTTCATACAAGCAGTGCAGCTCAAAATGTTTTACGTGATGAAGAAAAAAGACAAAATAAATACAAATTAGAATAAGGGAACATTAATTAACATAGAATAAAAAGTAAGGTCCGATGGCCAGGGAGGACAGAAAAAACAACAAAAAAAAAAAACTCTTGACGGCTGGAGAAAAAAATAAAATCTGCAGGGGTTCAGAGGTCACGAGACCAGCCAGCCCCCTCTAGGCAGTCTACCTAACATAAATTACCTCAATCAGTCCTCATGGTATTCAGGGTTCAAATGGAAGAATTAGATGCTGATGGTCATGTGGACTTCTGGCCTTCAATTCATCAATGTGGGGACATCATGGTGCTTTGATCAGGTGGTGGTGACGCAGGTCACCACCCCAGAAAACCGGAAAAAGAACAGAAGAGAAAGTAGGGGTGAGTACGGATTTTGGAGCCACGATGAATAGTAATGATAATTAACTGAAAAACTAAGACGAAGCTATGAGTAAGCCATGTTAAAGTAATGTGTTTTAAAGTGCTCCACCATATTAGCCTGGCAATTTCCTATTGGCAGGCTATTCCAGATTTGAGGTGCATAACAGCAGAAGGCCGCCCGCCTCACCACTTCTTTTAAGTTTAGCTCTTAGAATTCTAAGCAGACACTCATTTGAAGATCTAAGGTTACGATTTGGAGTGTAAGGTGTCAGACATTCTGAGATATAAGATGGAGCAGATTAATGAAGGCTTTGTAAACCATAAGCAGGATTTTAAAGTCAATTCTAAATGACACAGGTAACCAGTGTAGTGACATCAAGACTGGGGTGATGTGCTCGGATTTTTTTTTCCTATTTAAGATTCTGGCCGCTCCATTCTGCACTCATTGCAGTCGATTTATGTCTCTTTTTGGTAGTCCTGAGAGGAGTGCGTTACAGTAATCCACGGCTTGGCTATAGAGGTGGTCCACTCCTACAGGTACTTGGGGGTCCACATTAATGACAGGTTGGACACAAAGGAACTAGAAAAAAAGGGACAGAGCAGACTGTTCAGTCTTGGGAGGTAGCGTTCGTTCAACGTATGTAGTGACATCCTTCACATGTACTATCACTTACACTCTGGTGTGGTGGACCAGTAACGTCACTTCAAGAGAGGCCCACCGAATCAACAAGCTGATAAAGAAGGCAGGCTCATGTATGGGATCCACTGTGGACTCCCTGGAGGTGATAGCAAAGCAGAGAATTAAAACTTGAGTGCCATTATGAACAACACTGCACATCCTCTCCATGACACACCCACACTGAGGACTTTCGGTATTGTGTCAGGAAACACGACTGGGGGTCCTTTACACCAACAGCAATGCGCCTACACTGGGACTTAGGCTGCCAAGTCAGTTTTCTTTGGTGCATATTTGACAAGGGTTTGTTGTCTGTCAAAATAATCATTTATTTATTTAATTTAATTAGCAAAATTTCCCTCCAGGGACCAATAAAGTGCTATCTATTATGATGGGCGGCCACGGCCATTACCCGGCTGGGACGCCAGCTGGTTGAAAAGACCAGGGGGTGTAGAGAGCATCTGTGAAGCACCACCTTCACTGGGATGCTAGAGGGCAGCCCTCCTGGGCGGTTGTGACACCATGGATTCCCGCAGGGCACGCTGGGAGTTGGAGTCTGGGGGCTGCCGGGGGGAGCTGCAGAGCCTCACTTTGAACTTCCATCACACTCGGGAGTGATTCCAGGTAACGCTAATGAGACACCTGGAGCACTCCCAGGAGTAACATAAAAGGGGCCGCCACACTCAATTCAGGGAGTGGAGAGGAGAGGGGGAGAGAGAGAGAAAGAGAGAGAGAAAAAGCTATGGAGAGAGCTGGGGGTGGGAGAGAGAGAGAGAGAGAGGGAAAGAAAAAGCTATGGAGAGAGCTGGGGGTGGGAGAGAGAGAGCTAGAGGAGAGAGAGAGAGAGCAAGCTAGGGAGAGAGAGAGAGAGAGAGCTAGGGAGGATGAGAGAGCTAGAGGAGAGAGAGAGAGCAAGCTAGGGAGGGAGAGAGAGAGAGAGCTAGGGTTAGGATGTCTTAAGTACCCCGGTGGTCCACACTATCTATTCTGCAGTTTGATCAACTGTGAAGTGCAAAGCCATCATGTTTGGGTCAAAGATCTTCTTTACACTAACAGGTTAAAAAGAGCAAAACAAAAATCACCTGAAGTGGAGGAGAGGGAATGGCGCTTTCTCAAATGTTTCTCCACAAAGACTCGATGGGACACGACTGAGCTCAAGTGAATAGTGAAGAGCAGAGGATGAGATGTTCTTCTCCTTTGCAAGCCCGCAGCTCAGAAACTCTTCTGCCATGGAAGTTGTCCATTCATTTGCAGGCTTAATTAGGTCCCCTTTACATGCAGGGTATTCTGTATCACATATCGAATGGCCTCGTTTTGCCGTGTGTGGTTTCGCCTCGGCGTTGGGCACGCTGTGCTGAAATCTCGGCGGGGTGAAGCTTTTTTTTATTGTGCTGGCTTTGCCTGTCATGTGCCTGGGTGTGTGCCATTGTTGTGCCAGTCATGTGACTTGCTGTCTTAAAGGTGCCTATAATTAGGAACATTGAGTTTGGTGCGCTTTTGACTTTTTAAATTGTGTTCTGTCAAGGCATTGACCTCTCGGGCTTAGTACCCCAATTTTCTTTCACAGTGGGGTATGGGGGTTGACCTTCTTTCTTACGTGGTCAGCATTGTGTCAGTTTTATATTTTACTTCACTTTATTGCCATCGCAATGTTGAAGCAGTTGCATTTTCCTTGCTTTTTATTTGTCAGAATTTATAGCGTCTTTCCTATGGGGACCACCATCTTATTACACTTCGCCCACCTATGCTGTAACAGTTAATCTGTGCTCAACAGTGGGGGCACAGGCAGGTTAAGCGACTTGATCAGGGTGGGAGGCGGGGTGGGGGGGGGTCCGTTGCTTTAACGGCGTTGCTTCTTCTATTATATCTTGGCTCCCGCGTTGACCTCTGGGACTTCGCAGCGCTGGGCTGTAGAAACACAGCATGGTGTGAGGGCAGAGGGTTTCCATTTTTAATTTCAGTTTGTGACACCAGCATTGTGTCAGGTCACCGTCGTTTGGTCACTGGCTATTTGGTGTGTCGCTGTGTTTAGTCTGTTAAGCCCTGCTTTGTGTCAGTGTTTTATTTTTTAACTCCAGTCGTCTTCAATCCTGCCATAACCGTGAGCTTAGGTGACATCTGGTTTGTACTTCTGCCTTCTGAAACACCACTTTTTGTTTTTTGGCTCAGGCCGTGTCACATTTGACGACTTTTTGTCCTGAAATTTTCAGTCGTAGCCTTCATTAACAGTCGGAGGCAGGCTGGTCGGTGGCCTAGGGTGACATCCCCCAGAGACTCACCCCGACTAAATCCAACAGGCTTGATTTTGTCTTTTGTCTTAAGGTGGGCTCTGTGTCCACGACAGCTGACAGCTAACAAGGGGTCATCCGCAAGTACACGGCAACGAGGAATAAGGAATGTAATGGCTGGACCGCTGAAGAAGAAGAGAAGCTTGTCTGCGTAATGTTGTGTATTTTACTTACCAAGACGGAATGGGGACAAAAAATAGGAGGGTCCGTGATTGCGGCTGAACTTGCCGTACCTGTTAACCCTTTGTACAGCATCAGCTCCATCTGGTAGCCCATCATTGGCTGTTACAAGAAGGCAGCCTGAGCTAGAAAGTCATCCTATGTGTGACACGCCCAGTAATTATTAAAGGCGTGTAAGTTGACCACACACCCAATGACTAGAAGTCCCATCATGTGACGTCAGCTTTCCTGACATTTAGAGACCCCCCCCCCATTGTTTGGTTAGTCACATTTCAGCTGTCCCATTCTGGCTTCTTTTGTTTTAAATTGGCTGGCATCAGACGTCTAGTGGTGGTTAACTGGGACTGGACATCTGTTTGATGACATTCTTACTGGTCTGGATTTAGACCTCCATTAAATGTTAGGAGGGGATTTGTCTCTTCTAATGAGTTGCGCCCCCTTTTTAGAACTCCAGCAATGTGTTATTTGGCTTTGCCCCGACAGTTTTTTTTTTTTTTAATGGCAGTTTCTTGGCTTTGCATCTTTTTGTGATTTTTATTTATTTTTCTTGAGCTTTCCTTAAGCTTAAAAATTTATCTTCACATCTATTCTGGGTTGTTCCTGTCTAGTAAATCCATTTTGGTTGTTCATTTTTTTTTAGTTTGTGGCCTTTATTTCATAGTTGTTCATTTAATAAAGTTGTTTCAGACGCCATTTTGTTTTGGTAATGTGCCCCACCGTTTTGAGAGCCTTGTGTCACCCGTTGCCTCGGTAACACTCCCAGCATGCACTGGAAGTATGAGCTGAAATCATCAAGGGCGACAGTATGTAAGGTCACTTCTCAGAAGCCCCCAAGCTATCTTACTAGAGATGATGTGCGATTCTCTCCGTTATTTTGGTATTCGGTCCCTGCCTGAATTAAGACTTTGAATTTTTACGTGTTTTGTCAATCAGTTCCTTTCCTTTGACCTCCGGGTCCCTCCATTCAAACCCCTTACTTTCTCCTTTCAAATCTGATTTGGACCTCCAGTAGATTTGTATCTTTTATTGAGTTGTGGCTCCTTCTTGGTTGCCTTCAAATATAAAAAAACAATTTCCCCTTGGAGATCATCATCATCATCATCATCATCAGGTCTTCAGCAATGCTTTATTTGGCGTTGCCATTTCTAATTTTTGATGATGGTTTTCCTGGCTTCATTATGCTGAATTGCACTCACCTGGATTGGACACTCCAGTAGATGTTGGGCCAGGCTTATTCTCCATCCAGCGGTTGTATTAGTGTTGAGTTGTGGGGGTCTTGATTTTGTATTGACCTGCTTTAGACTTGCAGCAATATTTTATTGGGACTGGATGGCTCTGTTTGATAATAAGGGGTCCTGACTTCCTTATTCTCAGTTGCACTGGTCTGGGTTAATGCCCCCCAGTAAATGTTAGCCTGAGATTTGTCTCTTTTAATGAGCTGTGGCTCCCTTTTGTTTTGGTTGCCTTCAAAATTCCAGCAATGTGTTATCTGGCTTTGTCACGTCTGAATTTTATCGATGGTTTCCTGGCTTTGTTATGCTGAGTTGTACACCTCTGACTTTGGACCCCCAGTAGATGTTGCACCAGGCTTATTCTCTTCTTGACGGTTGTGTTAGTTTTGAGTTGTGGTTTCCTTTATTTTGTTATCGGCTGCCTTTAGACTAATGTTAATGTTTAATTGGAACTGGACATCTTTGTTTGATAATAAGGGGTCCTGACTTCCTTATACTGAGCTATACTGATGTAAATTCAGACCCCCAGTAAATTCTAGTCTGAGATTTGTTAAGTTGTGGATCCTTTTTGGTTGCCTCCAAATGCGAAAAAACATTTTCACCATGGAGATTAATAAAGTATATCATCATCGTCATCATCAAGTCTCCAGCAATGAGTTATTTGGCGTTGCCATTTCTAATTCTTAATGGTGGTTTCCTGGCTTCATTATACTGAGTTGCACTCATCTGGCTTAGACCCTCAGTAGATGTTTGCCAGGCGTCTTCTCTACTTGACTGTTCTATTAGTTTTGAGTTGTGATTGTCTTTATTTTGCATTGGCTGCCTGTAGACATCCAGTAATATTATATTGGGACTAGAAGTCTCTATTTGATAATAAGGGGTCCTGACTTCCTTATGCTCAGTTGCGCTGGTCTGGGTTAAGCCCCCCAGTAAATGAAGAGCTGAGATTTGTGTCTTTTATTGAGTCGTGGCTCCTTTTTGGTTGCCTTGAAATGCTAGGACAGTTTCCCCATGGGGATTAATAAAGTATATCATCATCATCAAGCCTCCAGCAACATGTTATTTAACTTTGCCACGTCTGTTGTTTTATTGATGGATTCCTGGCTTCGTTATTCTGAGTTCTCATCTGACTTTAGACCCCCAGTAGATGTTACACCAGGCTTTTTCTCAATCCAGCAGTTGAGTTGTGGTGGTCTTTATTTTTCATTGGCCGGCTTTAGACTTGCAGTAATGTTTTATTGGGACTGGACGCCTCTGTTTGATAACAAGGGGTCCTGACCTCCTTATACTGAGTCATACTGATGTGGATGTAGACCCCGAGTAAATGTTAATCTGAGATTTGTATGTTTTATTAAGTTGTGGCTCCTTTTTGGTTGCCTTCAAATATAAAAAACGTTTTCCCCTTGGGGATTAATAAAGTACATCATCATCATCATCAAGTCTTCAGCAATGAATTATTTGGCGTTGCCATGTCTAATTTTTATTGATGGTTTCCTGGCTTCATTATACTGAGTTGCACTCGTCTGGCTTAGACCCCCAGTAGATGTTTGCCAGGCGTCTTCTCTACTTGACTGTTCTATTGGTTTTGAGTTGTGATTGTCTTTATTTTGCATTGGCTGCCTGTAGACATCCCGTAATATTATATTGGGACTAGAAGTCTCTATTTGATAATAAGGGGTCCTGACTTCCTTATGCTCAGTTGCGCTGGTTTGGGTTAAGCCCCCCAGTAAATGAAGAGCTGAGATTTGTGTCTTTTATTGAGTTGTGGCTCCTTTTTGGTTGCCTTGAAATGCTAGGACAGTTTCCCCATGGGGATTAATAAAGTATATCATCATCATCATCATCATCAAATCTCCAGCAACATGTTGTTAGGTTTGGCCACATCTGTATTTTATGAATGGTTTCCCGTCTTCATTATGCTGACTTAACTTACACTCATCTGACTTTAGACCCCCAGTAGATGTTGGTCAGGCTTATTCTCTACTAGACAAGTGTATTCATTTTAAGTTTTGGTTCCCTTTATTTTGTATTGGCTGCCTTTAGAAATCCTGTAATGTTTTATTGAGACTGCACATCTCTGTTTGATAATAAGGGGTCCTGATTTCCTTACACTGAGCCATATTGATGTTGGTTCAGACCCCCAGTAAATGATTTGTCTCTTTTGTTGAGTTGTGCCTCCTTTTTGGTTGCTTTCAAATCCTAAGACAGTTTCTCCTTGGGGATTAATAAAGTATATCATCATCATCATCATCATCATCATCATCATCATCAAGTCTCCAGCAACATGTTGTTTGGCTTGGCCACATCTGCAGCATCTAATCAGGGAAGATCCATATAATTAGCATGAACCAATCAGAGCGCGTGTGTTCTGAATGTTCAGACCTCTGCCACGATGCCCCCCATCCACATTAAGCCGGCATTTTCCAGAAGTAAGACGGCTCAGCAGGGCATTTTCAAAGGTCGCCATTTTTCTGGGGTTAAAAGCACATGGGTAGTGTGGACTGATGTCTGCGTTTTTAAATGAAAATGTAGTGGGATGTAGCCTTGGTGTAAAAATTACAAAAAAAAAAGAAGAAAAATTGTGACTTGGCGAATGACAAGAGAGACACACTTGTGTCAAGAAGTGCGACTGGGGCTCCGTGTACCTGTGCCTTTATAGCGCCTTGCAGGGACTGTGAGTGCTCTTTTGCCTTTATAACATTACTTGAATAGAGACATCCCTGTAATACAGAGTTCTGCAGCATTCAGACCCCCTCCTCCTCCCCGTCCGCTACCACAGATGCCTTCCACGGTCCATTAGGGTTAAGGCCTCCAGTAATAGACTAAGATGGCCTCTACTTGTGTTTGCTTTAGAATTCTTATGTTCAGGCTAATTTGCTGCTGTCTTAGGCAGCTGTGTGGCTTCACCAGTTTGCTTTATAATGTTGAGTTCTGGCTTTCTTGTTTTTGTTTTTGGGGGTCTTTGTGATAGCTAGTCTGGATGCTGCGTGTCTCCAATGAAGAGCCATTCCTTCACTGCCCTGTCACATTGTGCTGCCCAGCAATGGTCGATCCAAATCGATTTCTCAAGTGGTCTGTCCAGTCCGAAGGGTTGGTTCCGCTCTGAGGTGACAGTGAGCACATTTTGGATGGTCTTGTCTGTCTTACCGCTCTGCTGACACCTTGCTGGTGGTTGGGATACCATGGAGCAAGACACCCTCAGTGCCCAGGTAGGTGTTCTCCAGGACCCTCAGTGCCCATGTAGGTGTTCTCCAGGACCCTCACTACCCATGTAGGCGTTCTCCAGGACCCTCAGCGTCCATGTAGATGTTTTCTAAGAACCATCTCTGTCGATTGAGATGCTCGCCAGGACCCCTTCAGTGTTCATTTAGATATTCACCAGGACCTCCCTCAGTGCCTAATAATATATTCACCAGGACCCCCGCTGTGTCCATGTAGGTGTTCTCCAGGACCCCTCAGTGTCCATGTAGGTGTTCTCCAGGATGCCCTCAGTGTCCATTTAGATATTCACCAGGACCACCTCAGTGTCCATGTAGGTTCTCTAGGACCCTGTCTGTGCCCATGTAGGTTCTTTAGGACCCTGTCTGTGTCCATGTAGGTTCTTTATAACCCTATCTGTTTCCATGTACGTGTTCTCCAGGACCCCGTCAGTGCCCATGTAGGTGTTCTCCAGGACCCCCTCAATGCCCATGTAGGTGTTCTCCAGGACCCCCTCAATGCCCATGTAGGTGTTCTCCAGGACCCCCTCAGTGTCCATGTAGGTGTTCTCCAGGTACTTCCAGTTTCATTCACATCTCAAAACATGATGCAGGATCAGTGTGAGCAGTTGTGCCTTATGAGACACTGGCATCCCCGCCATGACGGATTGCAGCCTTGTGCCCAGTGTTGCTGGAATTGGCTACAACTCCATTAAGAAAATGAACAACTGACCTTAAATTCTCCACTGCCTTCTTGAGATGGAGAACGTCTGTCGCTCTCGGCTGCTGTTACCTTCCAGTGCCTATAACAAGTGTTGAGATGTCTTCACATTTTCTTGTTGTACGACTTTGACTCCCAGTGGATTTCATTGGACTTTGTTTGGCACTGATCAACAGACAGACACTGTTTAATGTCAAAGTGGAAGCCAATCTCTGCCAAGTGCTCTAAATTAATTACAGATACCAAACATAAAATAACTGATCACAGCAATATGTGAAAACCTCCAAGGTGGGTGAATCCTTTTGAGAGTCGCGTGTTCCAGGACCCCCCCACCGGCGTTGTGTTACCATCAGCTATAATGTTTGTCCACATTTTGGATCTTTTTAGAAAAGCTGACTTGCGTATTGTTCTATGACTGGCAGCATGGTGGCACAGTGGTTAGCACTGCAGCCCCACAGCTTCAGATCCCGGGGCCTGAATCCCGACCACATTCACACACACACACACACGGTCTCTCTGTTGGCTTTGCTTCAGATTCTCTGGCTTTCCTCCCACATCCCCAAGACATTTGCATTATGTTAATTTACGCTCTAAATAGCCTGGTGGGAGTGCTTGTGAATTTGCATGGTGAGGGGCTGCTGCCCCATCTTGGATTGTTTCCTTCCTTTTGCCAAGCGTTCCCAGCCTACAAAAATGTCTCTCCCTGACTTCACCTGGATAATCTGTTCAGAAAAAATTAAAGATGGACGGCTTTCTGCCTCCTTCATAATTTATTAATGTGGGTTTATGCCTCCAGTAAGTACTCTTTTACATCTCTGTTATGTAAGAGTGGATTCCTGGATTCAGGCTCACTTTGATTTGTAGGCCTTGCACCCTGGGCAGACTCTGACCCACTCCGTTATATAATTCTTACTTATGGGGGGCTAATTCATGTTGTGTGTGTGTGTCTTTAGATTTTTTTTTTGTAATGTATGGAGAGGGGGTTTTATCGTGGAATTTGAGACTTACCAGGGCACGTTACCGGATTGGTCTGCTCCCTCACTTTAAAGTTAACACACACAGAGATACATACACATGCACATAGGGGTCCTATCTGGACATGCCCTCAATATTCCACATTGGGACCCCCTTCACTTTAATGATGCCAAATGCCTGTCACTCTTAGTGGGACTCACAGTCATACGGGCATCATTGTGCCACACGAAAGCTCAGTCACTTTGATTACAGGGCCACTTTCTAACCAACAGGTCTAAATATCAAGGAGCGACCACTCAGCATTGATAATCCTGCGGATAAGAAAGTGGCAATTCTCCCACATCAGGGGCCCTAATATTTACTTGAATCACTCGAGAGATAAAGACAAACTTGGCACTTTGTGCTGCGGGCAGAAATGGCTTTAGCTGTGTATGTTGAGTGAGTATCATGTGCCAGAGTGTTATTGAATGTTATCTGAACCTGTGGACCCAATGCAGAATATTATATTGTGGGTTTTCTGTGTTGTCGATGTTTAGTCAGTAGCTGCTTTATTAGGTCTACCTGGTAGGCTCCACCTTTGACGTTAATTCAAACTAGCTGTGCTACCCGTCTAGGACAGGATAAAATCTTAAGTAATCAATATAGATCTCCGCCTTAATGTTTGCAGTTCACCGTGTAATGGCTATGCCTCTGTTATATGCCATTTGCAATGGGATTTGTAAAAGCAGTGTTAATGTTTGTGATGTACCCAGTGCCGGTATAAGGTTATTTTGTGCCCTAGGCCAAGCTTATTAGTGTGCCAACCAGCTGTTCGGTAACTAACCTGTGTGGATGGGTTTTCCCCCCCCGTTATGATCTGTGCCCTAGACGAATGTCTAATTCTCAATGATGATCAGCATGAGTGCCATAGCAAAAGGGTCTGAATACTTGTGTCAATGTGTGATTTCCAACAGGGCAGTGAAGCATCAATAAAAAAAAATCATTGTAGCCGCGGGTTCTAGCACGGGTAAAACAGGTGCCTAAAGAAATCTCTCAGTCCCAAAGTTTGTTTTAGAAGATTTAGTTAAAATTCAAAGCAAATAGAAGAATACACAAGAATAAAGAAAAAAGGAGTATAAAAGGCAAAATATTATAAAAAAATGCATCTTCTCTAAACTTTTCTTGGCAAACTTTAGTTGTTTCTGTACTTAGGAATGCTTTACGTCTTCTGTACACTTTAAACATACGGCACTGCACATTCAATAAAGCACATTGTCGTTCATGTTACTTGACACGTAAGACGCGGTTTAAAACCATGTGCCCCCAACGCCTTACACATGGCAAGGCAGGTCAATTAGTATAATGTATAGTCAGAGAGGCTAGAAATAGTTAGAATATACCAACCATGTGCCCTCAACGCCTTACACCTGGCAAAGCTGATCACTAACTTGAGTATAATGTATAGTCAGAGAGGTGAGAAATAGGTTGGCATATACCAATTCAGTTCAATTTGTGGGTGTTATCAGAACCTCCCATAGACTAGGCATTAATATAAAGGCAAATATTTCTATAACTTAAATTCCTAGCAAATGGTTCTTACAATTATTTTCAGTTCATTTTGGATAATCAAATGCCCATACCAGAATGGCATCCAAGTAATGCCAATGGTGGCTCTGGTTGTAGGAACCTCCCATAGATTATGCACTAATATTTAGGCAAATATTTCTATAACTTAAATTCCTAGCAAATGGCTCTTACAATTATTTTCAGTTCATTTTGGATATCCAAATGCCCATTCCAGAATGGCATCCAAGTAATGCCAATGGTGGCTCTGGTTGTAGGAACCTCCCATAGACTATGCACTAATATTTAGGCAAACATTTCTATAACTTAAATACCTAGCAAATGGCTCTTACAGTCATTTTAAGTTCATTTTGGATATCCAAATGCCCATTCCAGAATGGCATCCTAGTAATGCCAATGGTGGCCCACTGCGGTCCGGTGACGGCTACACGTGAGATATCCAGAGCTCTCGTCTTCTCTCTCCAATCAGAGTGTGCGTTTAAAGTTCGCTCCATATTCTTCGTTTTTCTTGTATACAAAGATGTCTTTCTATCATCCTGATAAATGAAACGTACACTTCAGAAAATTCCCCACAGTTCTAGGTGCCTGCAACATAATCAATCTGTGTTTCGAGGTTTGACGTGCCTCTTTCTCTAAGGCTCATCTGGGAGTCAGATTAAAGTGGTCTTCTCCTGGATGCAAACCTGCGGTAGCTTAGCTAATTACTGTAGTGGGTTTGGAGGGAGGTGGGGGGTGTGAGTGGAGGGGATGTCGGTGTTCACTTTTGCAGTCTCAAATTTATTTAAATGTCACAAAGCTAATCTTTTAGCCTCCTAGTGCTGCTAACACAGATAACAAACATGGGGGGGGGCTCGGGCCTTCCCTGTTGGGCAGACTGGAGTGTCGTGCAGCACAGCATCATCGTGCAGAGCTCCTGTTTAGCCTGATAACAATAGCAAATCCATAATGATGGGTTTAGTTTAAAAAACAAATATGCCACTGTACAGAAATCTTGTGCCGCCTTTGATCAATAAAGTATCTATCTATCTATCTATCTATCTATCTATCTATCTATCTATCTATCTATCTATCTATCTATCTATCATATAGTGCCTTTCATATCTATCTATCTATCTATCTATCTATCTATCTATCTATCTATCTATCTATCTATCTATCTATCTATCTATCTATCTATCTATCTATCTATCTATCTAACACACGCACAAAACCCCAATGAGGTGAGTGACCCGGTTAGGGCAGAAACCTCCTTTCTTCAAAATCTGTGTTTACACGGACAAGTGCGGTTCAGGAGTTGTTCCATTCCTGGACGCTCTGGCGTCCTTAAACTGCACAAAAGAAAGATAAAAGTTGAGCGCCATCATCGCCCGCAGTGAATTTGAAGACAAGCATGAAGCCTGTGATCTTTTTCTGGTGTTTTTATTAATACATTTAGTCGCTCATGTGCTGTGAAGTAATATCCATCTCCATTTTAACTCCCGGTCCAGAGCGACTGATGATTCGTGGCATGGACACCAGCCGCAATTTAAAGCGATTGTTATTTTCATGGGAATTGTTACTTATGCATTATTTTCACTTTTACATTACGACTTTAGTAAAAACAATATTTGGAATTAACTTTTCTTAAGATCGCATTGAATTTTGATTCCGTGTTTGGACTTCCATCGTGACGACACAACATATATCTGCCTGTGAGTGAATATCGTTTCTTTCTCTCTAATGAATAAAAACGACTTTCTCGAATGTTTGTCCATGCTCTTTCTTCTTCGCTTTTGTTTGTCCATGCTCTTTCTTCTTCGCTTTCTCATTGATGTGTCATCTTGAATGTATAAAATTATTGTCCTGATAAAATTTATAAGAGCTGAGAGCGCAGGAAGTGTGTCTGCCTAAAGCATTCACACGACTGAGGTTAGATGACTGTGGTCTTGTTTGAAACTAGTTGTAAGTAGTACGTGACTTGAAAGAATCTCATGTTAAAAGACGCCGTCTCTCGGGACTTTATACCGCAACCACGTTTTTGGAATCTTTTAATTCTCGCTGGCAACACGAATTACACGATCTACAAGTCTCCGACTTAAAGTTTAAATCCGCGCGATATATTTGATGTCTTTTCGCTGTTCCATTAGTTCACCGAGTAATAATTTGTTTGTTTTCGCCAATGCAATCTTTCCTATCCTTTTTGTGAGACTTTTCGTACTTCCATTATCTCTAACCTGCTCTGCATGTAATGATAATAAAAATTATTCTTTGCATTTATATAGCGCTTTTCTCACTACTCAAAGCGCCAACATTTTTGAATTCTTTATGACGTTCTACTTTGTCATCTACTCTTTTTCTTTTGTTTCCAGTCCTTGGCGTAGTTAAATCTGTTTCTTTCGGGGTGTATCATGCTGCTCACATTGTGAAATTTTGAACGCATGCTAAGGAGATGCGGTTGGATCAGCTGCTGTCTTGCTGCTGCTGCTGCCGAGGTGCGTGTTCTGCTTGTCGCGCCGCACGTCGATCATTTAAAAGCTTGTACAGCAGCTGTCCTTTTGTCTCACTGCCTTGTCTCGCGTGATGTGTTAGTGTCTTCTGAGAAGATCACGTCTCATCTCCCTCCCAAGATTTTTATTATAATAGAGAGATGCAATAATAATAATAATAACGGGTGGTTTTTCCGTTGCTTTAATAGCTCCCTGACCCAAAGGGGTGTGGCTAAATGCTTTCAGTGGGTGTCGTCTCCCGAGCTGTAGGTGATGAGAGAGATTTGAAATCCAGCGATTGCACCCCCTGGTGTCCCAGAGTGGTAGCGCTTAAAATCGGACAAGCCAAGAAGGTTGATGGCAAACTGTCCAGGCTCTGAACTCCTGATGCTCCCTCCGCTGTACCTCACTGCTGAGATGATGTTGGTACACGTCTCTCTTTTTATAGTATATACACTGCTGCATATCCTTCAAGAACAATTCAACCTTAGTTTCATCAATCCACAAATCCACAGTTTCTCATTGGCATTGTGAAGTGTCAGGGTGGTCTTCGGCAAATTTCAGACATAATGTGATGTCTTTTATTTGAAGAGTAGTGGCTTCCTCCCTGGTGTCCTGCCATGGACACTACGCCTGTTGAGGGTTTTGAGTATGGTGGACTCATGAATAGAGATCTTCACCTGTCCCAATGATTCCTTTAAGTCTTTAGGTCTGACTTGTGGGTTCTTTGTTGTCTCCTTGAGCATTCTGTGTTGTACCTTTCAAGTCATCTTGGATGGGCACTCACTTCTAAGGATAGCATCCACAGCACTAAATGGTCTCCATTTATATACCACTGCCTGTCTAACTGTGGACTGATGAATATCTAAACTCTTTAAAATGATTTTGTAACCCTTTAAAGCTTTAAATTTTTGGTCGTTGATCTTCTGAGATCTCTTGTTTTGAGGCATGCTTTACTCTACTTGCAAATAGCAAACTCAAAATGTCAAGGGTCTTATTTGTTGGCCAGTGTATCACTAAACCACACCTCCAGTCTCGTTTCATTGGCTAAACACCAGTCTTGCCAAATCTAAACCACACCTCCAATCTTGTTTCATTGGCTAAACTCCAGATTTGCCAACCCCTAAACCACACCTCCAGTCTCATTTCATTGGCTGTATTCTAGGTTTGCCAACACCTAAACCACACCTCCAATCACATTTCACTGGTTAAATTCTGTTAGCTTATGTTGAAGTCATCAGCCTTGGGGGTCCCACCTACACCAGTGAATATCTGATGATGTATTTATTCAATAAGTACAAGAACAATACAATAATTGTGCCTTATTAGTTAAAACTGACTGTACGAGTTCATCATTGTAAGTTAGATGAACATGAGACCATTATTTACGAAGGGTTCACTTTCTTTTTCTTGCTGCTGTATCGGAGAGCTGGTCAGGCTATGGCTTTTGCCTTTTCCTAATGACACCGAGTCCTCAGAGTATTTTCTCTGGGTGGCTTCTCTTGTCCTCTTCTCCATTGCCAAATGCCCTTAGTTCAATACTGTATATTTTGCATTGCTGCCTGCTTATTTTTCCACTGTTAGCAGGGCTAAGAACTTAATTAAAAAGAAAAGAAAAGAATATGGCTATATATTATAAAGGATCATGGCCTTCTGGAATTTCTCCACATTTGGAATGCTGCCTAGCTGACTTATTTTCAAATAAAGCACAGAGGAGAATTAGAATATGAAACTAATCCTGGTTTCTCCTCTGGGTCTGCCATCACAAGCTGTTCACCTGTCTGTCCTGTGGGGTGACTCGTCCACTTTGCTTAAGTCAGAAGTACCACCTAAGTATTCCTTCTCCTCTCCCATCCTTCTTTCTCAAATTCCTTATGTCTCACAAATCCTGTTTGTGAGCTCTCAATCTGAAGTAACTGTCCTTCCAGCTCCATGATCGTTGGAGCTGCAGGCCTGAGGTGGCTTTACACACCATCCCGGGATCCTTTCTCGCCAGGTCTGGTGATTCCTTCCAGAGTGATGATGGCTCTTCTTTGTCCATTGTAGAGCTCCCTCTGGTGACCACTGGATTGTCTGCACCTTTGAGTCCCTCACCTGGAAGGATCCACACAGTCCCATTTGTCTGAGTCAGTGTGCTACCAAACAAGGAGCCACTTGAGAGATGACACTTTAAACTTGTATTGCATGACATTTTTGTTTGTTTCAAGAATGTTTTATGTTTAAATTTTAGTTTTTCATACAATATGTTATTCTCATATACTACCTATGCTACCCATTTCTGATGGGTTGAAATCTTAAGTAGTCAACATAAACTTCCATGTTAACATTTCCAGTGCACAGTGCAAGGCATATGTCTCTGTTATGTGCCAGTTGGGGTGAGATTTGTAAAAGCAGTGCTGATATTTGGAATGACAAATGCAATACTTATTATAACTTAAAATGTTTATGTGCCATCTGTTGGAATGACAAATGAAATGCATTTTATTGCTACAAATGTTTATGTGCCATCTGTTGGAATGACAAATGAAATGCATTTTATTGCTACAAATGTTTATGTGCCATCTGTTGGAATGACAAATGCAATGCATTTTATAACTAAACTAGGGGGCCTCACCGACCCCTTATCAGCGCTATGCACCGTTGTGAAGTGTGGGGCTGAACGCACCTCAAGGAGACGCAGCTGCTCTTCTGAAACCCCTCTTAAACAGTGATACAATGGGAAACAAATACATTTTTTTTAACTCCTCTTTGCTCAATCAGCTGCTGGCTCACTGCTGTTGCCATGCCTTCCCCCTGCCAGTGCTATGCGCCATTGTGAAGAAGGGGGCTGAACGCACCCCAAGGAGATGCGGTTGCTCCTCCGAAACTTTTCTTAAATGGTGATAGATTTTCCTAATTCCATTATCTCTAACCTGCTCTGCATGTGCATCACGGGACTTGCTTCCAGTTTTGTGTTGGAATGACAAAATCAATGCATTTTATTGCTACAAATGTTTATGTGCCATCTGTTGGAATGACAAATGAAATGCATTTTATAGCTACAAATGTTTCTTATACGCCATTTGTTGGAATGACAAATGCAATGCATTTTATAACTAAACTAGGGGCCTTCCCTAATCAGCGCTATGCACCATTGTGAAGTGTGGGGCTGAACGTACCCCAAGGAGACGTGGTTGTTCCTCCGAAACTTAACGGGTGATACATTTTCCTACTTCCATTATCTCTAACCTGCTCTGCATGTGCATCACGAGACTTGCTTCCAAAGGTTATAAGTATGACGTAACTTGACCGTCTCGCAGGAAATTAAAGCGTCTCTCTCTCACTTCAAACGATATCTCTGCAAAAGATCACATCTTGTCCACTGAAGTGTCTCGTTGCAAGATTTTTTTATATAATAAAGAGAAATGCTTATGTGCCATCTGTTAGAATGACAAATGCAACTCATTTTATTACTAAAAATGTTTATGTACCATCTGTTGGAATGACACATACAAATCCCATAGCAAATGGCTCATAGCAGAGACATATGCTTTGCATTTGTGATGCCCATCCTCTCCTGTGGGACCTTATCAACAGCTTTCTTGTCTCGTTCTGCACAGCTTCTCACCATCATGCTTACACATAGCTGTAGAACGCCAAATGAGGTACCGAGTGACCACAATCTGAATTATTCCGGAGGCCTTCGTCTTCACTCCTCCAATCCTAGAAGCCATTTCTGGATGGATGAACATGGCCCAGTCTGCGTCTTTTTTAGCTTGTCTGGCATGTAGGACACCCTTAGCAAGTCTGACATGTATGGAGTCCTCATGGATGCCCTACTCTTTCTTGTTAATTTTATAATGCGTAAAAAATGCCCTGAGGATGCTGTCATGAGGAAATCCGATGAATGTCAGGATAAGGGCTTTAGGAATGGCTGCTTAATGAATGGAAGAAAGCATGGGGGTGGGGGGGGGGGGGCTTATGGATAGACCTAATTGACAGAAGGGAGACAGAGAGAGACAGAGAGAGAGACTGACTTAGAAAAGTCAAAGGCTTGGACTGTGTATTTAAAGATCGGTGCTTATTCAGGCGTAGAACCAAATAAACGGTGTGTGGGTGTCCGCCATGAAGGAAATGTGCAAAGCCGGACATCTGTGACCCGTGGATAGTCGGCCGCTCCAATAGACAAAACCACAAACGTTAAATCCTGAAGGACGAGCCATGCTCTGGTCAGCAGGAGGGCGCTCGCTCCTTCTGTCCATTGATCATACTTAATTTTTTACGTTGTTATTTTATGTTTTTGTTTAAAACTGGATTTTCAGTGTTGCCATCTTTGCTGTTTCTGTGTCGTTTTTCAACCATGTCGATGGCTTTTTGTAGTCACCGCTGTGGCTGAGGACATGGTGGTTATTGTTGGAATCCTATGTTGACGATGCATGTTGTATCAACATCACAATAATGACCCTAAAGCTTGCGCACTGAAGTTAGACAGCATGGCAGCCATATTACCTACAGGAAGGTCATCTGAAGTTGGCTTGAAGCTCTTGAGAGTTTTTCCGACACTAATTAAATTTTCAGGAAATTGATTTTGAAACATCTCATTGTCTGCCTGGTGTCTCAGATGTGATCTCGGCCCCTCATTGTAAATAATAAACACTTGTGCGGAGACCTGACCATCACATCTTATTGGGCATCCCATTCCAAACCCATGGGCATTAATATGGAGTTGGGCACCTTTTGTGGCTATAAGAGCTTCCCAACTATTCTTTCCATAAGATCCTGGCGTGTGTGTCTGTGGGCAGTTTGTACCCAGTCAGCCAGAAGACCATTTGTGAGGTCAGGTGCTGATGTTGGGTGAGAAGACCTGCCTCTCAATCCGCATTCCACTACAGTTAACGTCAGGACTCTTGAGTTTCTTGGCTTTGTGCATGGGGACACAGCCACACCAGAACAGAACAGGACCCAGTTTGGTGTAGCCCACACCCTGCCATTATCCATCCTCCACCAAACTTTACACTTGGTGTCATGCAGCCCAGAATGTAGGGTTCTCCTTGCATCTGTCAAACCCATCAGTCTGCCAGATAGTGAATTGTGATTCATCTTGCCAGAGAACACGTTTCCACTGCTTCAGAATCCATTGATGGTGTGCTTTACACTGCGCCAGCTGACACTTGGCATTGCGTGTAGTGGAAATTCACTTTGTGGAGCTCACGTCTTGCGCTGATGTTGCTTCCAGGCAGGGATACGGCACAGAACTCTGGGCCCGATACATAAGCAGCCTCTGTGGGCCCCTTCTTCACATCCTACATCTGTCACACGTCCTGTTCATTCCAGTTTTCTGGGCCCCCTTAACAAGCAGGTCCTCGATAATCATTACCCTTCCTAAACGATGGCTCCCATGCTTCCAGGGGCAGTTTGGAGCCCTGTTGTGAGTGGTGGTTTTGATGTGCTTCAGCCCTCACTGGCCCTACTCTGGTCTGCCATTTTGTGGCTGAGCTGTTGTTGCTCCTCAGCACTTCCACTTCACAGTAACGGCACTTATGGTTAACCAGAGCAGATCTAGAACAGCAGACTTTTCACCTACTGACTTGTGGCATAGTTGGCATCTGATGAGAGTGGCGCGTTTAAAGTCACTGAGCTTTTCAGTACAACCCGTTCTGTTGGCCCATGGAGACTGAATGGCATTGTGCTGATTTGATGCACCTGTTAACATCTCGACTCAATAGTGTGGAGGGCTGAGCACATACTTTCGTCCACATAGTTGGTGTTAGAGGGATCTTCACAAGCGTGACGGCCTACAACATGATGTTAAATTCAGTGTTTTTCCTCCCTGGCTTGTACATGTTTTCTGTTTTATAGCTGCTTTTATTCATTTATTTCTTTATTATTTGTAGTCTGAATCTTTAAATGTACTGCCATTCCCTGTGCTTTGTGGGTGGAGCCACCATGACATCACTGCTGCTGGCTCCGCCTTCTGCCTTTATATTCTCAGTCTGCAGTGCAGCCCAGCAGTGGACCTCGGAGTCTTGGTATTTCTTGATTTTTCTGGTTTTTCATTAATTATTTTTTTTTTGTGCTCGTCTTTATCGGATTCGGATCTTGAACGGTCCATTGGAGCTTGTTCACCGGTTTGCATTTGTCTTATTTTTGCCTGTCTTCTGTTTTTCTGTCTCTCTAAATATAAAATCCAATGTCTGTCTGTATGTCTCTCCGCTTTGCACAAGAGAACTACTTTAGATCGGATTTTTCTTCTATAATTGGCTTGGACATTCCGGTTCTTATCGCGCTAAGAATCCTAGTTCGCTTGCAGGTGCGATTTATTTGTGCAAATCTGAGAGACACGCAGCAGGCTGAGGGGAAGGGGGCAGGACCCTCCAAACTGATGTGCCAGCCTCTGCTTAGCTAGCGAATGAGAAAACTACTTCATGGATTTAGATTGGGTTTTTTCCTTGAATTTCCTTGAATATTGAACAAATCCGGTTGATTCTGCAACTTCTCTCATCGCACTAAGAATCACAGTTCGCTTGCAGTAGCAATATATTCGTGTTAATCTGAGACAGAGGCTGCGGGCCGAGGGTAGTGGGGAGCGTGACGTGACATCAGGAGTGGGGAGCCGGGTGGGGCCCTCCTCACTGTCCTGTTTCCCTATGGGGGACAGCTAGTTATTCATAAATCCTTGTTGTACAAAAAATTACAAGTTGGATTGTCAACACAAGCCAGATGTTTTGATGGATGGTCTCGATTATAAGGCGCTTTCTTAAGTTTAAGACCTTAGTAACATTTTGAACTTTTAAAGCCAGTTCCCCATATTTTAGGCCCGTGTATTCCACAGCCTGCGGGTAGGCAGTTTTTGGGTTGTCTGTTTTTTTTTTTTTTGCCGGCCTGCTTTGGAGGTCTTTTGGAGGCTTCACACCCACAATGTGTATGCACACCTCCACACCATCTGACTATTAAGGACATGTGAGGGACCTCAAAAAGTGCACACCGCAGGGCGTGGGACATTTCAAGTCGGTGACAACTGTTATTCATTTTCCTATCGCTGGACCAAAGATTCTCTCAAAAGTGAAGAAAGGTTCTAGCACAGTAAGGGGGAAGAACCCCAAGTCAGCTTTAGGGGAATCTTGACTATCGACTTGGGGTTTGGGTTTAGCATTGATGTGATTAACAACATGAGGGTAGTTTCAGTAACACACAAAATGGCACCACAATGATCCAATTATTCTAAAGCCAGGAATACAAAATTAATATACTGTATGTAAAAATAATCAAAAACAGGGCCAATTCTAGGGATAGGCTGAGTGGGCACCAACCCAGGGGTGTGCCATACCTTGGGGGGGGCCAAAACCTTTTCTTGAGCTTCCCAACTCAGTTCCGGAGAAGCTCATCGATCCTCCCTCGTCAATTTCATATGCAGTTGTGAAGGCACTGATCTCCAAGGGGCACAATGCCCAAACTTGTCAATTTCATATGAGATTGCATGGGCGCTGATCTCCAGGGGGTATCAGCCCAAATGGTCGATTTCATATATGATTGCGAAGGCACTGATCTCCAAGGGGATCCTCTCCCTGCTCATAGATTACAGTTATGGAGTCAACCATGTAGATCTTAAAAGGGGGCTCTTTCGGATGTTTCTTGTTGGGTGTCTAATGGCCTAATGTCCCCTAAGGTGGCCCTGGGTGGTAAGCTAACCCACAATCATGACAGTTAATTTCCCGGTTTTGGCCTCCCGCTATATTTCTATGACTATTCATGTGCTTTTGTGCCATTTGGTGCTGCCTTCATTTGCCTGATCCACAATGTGAAAATTATCCTTTTGAATGAACATTTGTACTCTGCTAATAAGAAGTGCTTTGTGTGGGAGGAAGATGTGCTGCAAGAAGTTGAAAATAGATGGGAAGTAACAAGAGATCTGAGAAAGAGCTGTTCAAAGATTAAGGGCAGACAAGAAAATTGCATCCAAGTGTCACCTGTGGCGTCTTTGTCACATGTATTCATGGCGGTCTGTGTGTCTGAGTGACAGCAGCTTTCAGATGATGGGATCCCGACGACAACTTCACAGTCCGCTTTATTTCTCTTTTGCATTTGCTACACTTGGAATTAAATGAACCAGCAGGACGGGTGGGCTTAGTGTTGGGGAGTGGAGGGTTTTAGGATGCAAGGCGAGGAGTTAGTGGAGTCTGTCGAGTGTCTCCTCCACTGTGTAAGCCAAATTACAATACTTGGATGAAAAAACAATAAAGACGCAGGCGAATCCCAAGTCCTGGCAGGAAGAGCTGTCTGCAGCTCGGCAATCTAATTATTGTAATGTGGTTGTGCAAGTAATTCGGAGTTGTTAAGTGACAGGCCCGAGGTAAATGTTTTACCAGGGAGGATAATTCATTATCAAAGCACTTATTTATGTTAAAATGCAGCTTCTGTTTATTTGCTTTGCAGGGAAGCTTTGACTCGTTCCCCTCATTGTGTCCTCCTCTGCCAGCATGTGAGCCATCATTCGCTTTTTGGGTTTTTAATTGAGTTTATGCCGTCGCCTCTTTGCACTTTCCTCCTCCACCTCAGTGCCTCTTGGAAGTACATAAGTTCCACTGAGCTCCTCCGTTCTCTAGCCCCTTTGCAAGCCTGTTTTTATTTTGTAAAAGGCGCTATATATGCGCCCGACCCGACACAGACTCGCAATGGAGGCACGTTAAAATGAACAAAAGATTTTATTTTCTTCAGCTGAGGTCCACGTCTTCCCCGTGTCCCTCAGCCTAACACAGTCCCAAGCACACCAAATAACTAAAGCAAAGCACACACTATAACACTCTCTTCTTCCTCCATCGCTCCTCCCAAGCAACCTTGTCCTCCTCCTGCCGACTCTGGCTCCCATGTGTTGGCCGCTGGCTCCTTTTATTAGGCACCCGGAAGTGCTCCAGGTGCTTGATTGCCGAGTCCTGGCTGCACTTCTGGGTGTGGCGAAAACACTGCCCACAAGGGCCCAGCAGCTCCAGCTGCAGCACCCCCTGGCAGCGCCTGCGGAACCCAACAGGGCTGCACCACACTCCAACTCCCATGAAGCCCAGCGGGAGTCCGAGGCACCGCTGCAACCCAGGGAGGCTGCCATCTAGCGTCCAGGGGGAGGTATTGGGTCTCCCATGCTAGCTCTCCCGGAACATATGCTGCATCTATGTATATGTATATGTATATATATGTATGTACACACTCACCTAAAGGATTATTAGGACCACCATACTAATACGGTGTTTGACCCCCTTTCGCCTTCAGAACTGCCTTAATTCTACGTGGCATTGATTCAACAAGGTGCTGAAAGCATTCTTTAGAAATGTTGGCCCATATTGATAGGATAGCATCTTGCAGTTGATGGAGATTTGTGGGATGCACATCCAGGGCACGAAGCTCCCGTTCCACCACATCCCAAAGATGCTCTATTGGGTTGAGATCTGGTGACTGTGGGGGCCATTTTAGTACAGTGAACTCATTGTCATGTTCAAGAAACCAATTTGAAATGATTCGAGCTTTGTGACATGGTGCATTATCCTGCTGGAAGTAGAAATCAGAGGATGGGTACATGGTGGTCATGAAGGGATGGACATGGTCAGAAACAATGCTCAGGTAGCCCGTGGCATTTAAACGATGCCCAATTGGCACTAAGGGGCCTAAAGTGTGCCAAGAAAACATCCCCCACACCATTACACCACCACCACCAGCCTGCACAGTAGTAACAAGGCATGATGGATCCATGTTCTCATTCTGTTTACGCCAAATTCTGACTCCACCATTTGAATGTCTCAACAGAAATCGAGACTCATCAGACCAGGCAACATTTTTCCAGTCTTCAACTGTCCAATTTTGGTGAGCTCGTGCAAATTGTAGCCTCTTTTTCCTATTTGTAGTGGAGATGAGTGGTACCGGTGGGGTCTTCTGCTGTTGTAGCCCATCCGCCTCAAGGTTGTGCGTGTTGTGGCTTCACAAATGCTTTGCTGCATACCTCGGTTGTAACGAGTGGTTATTTCAGTCAAAGTTGCTCTTCTATCAGCTTGAATCAGTCGGCCCATTCATTCTCCTCTGACCTCTAGCATCAACAAGGCATTTTCGCCCACAGGACTGCCGATACTGGATGTTTTTCCCTTTTCACACCATTCTTTGTAAACCCTAGAAATGGTTGTGCGTGAAAATCCCAGTAACTGAGCAGATTGTGAAATACTCAGACCGCCCGTCTGGCACCAACAACCATGCCACGCTCAAAATTGCTTAAATCACCTTTCTTTCCCATTCTGACATTCAGTTTGGAGTTCAGGAGATTATCTTGACCAGGACCACACCCCTAAATGCATTGAAGCAACTGCCATGTGATTGGTTGATTAAATAATTGCATTAATGAGAAATTGAACAGGTGTTCCTAATAATCCTTTAGGTGAGTGTGTGTGTGTGTATATATATATGTATATATGTGTATATATATGTGTATATATATATATATATATATATATATATATATATGTGTGTATTGTGATAAGCCCCGGGGCGTCACTGAGCTCCAAACCCCAACATGATCACAAAACCTCAGTCCTTTTGTGTTTGCTCATCATTCCATCTTTCATTCTGATTGTGATTTTTTTATTAAGGATGGAGGTTTCTCTTCTAAACTTTGTGCCATATTGAAAAACAGTCTCTTTTTTAAAGTTGTTACTCCTCTTGTTTTTTTCCTACATGTCTCGTGGCCATAATGTAATCCATAATGTAATCCCTGCTTTTGTGGCTTTTTCCGTTCTCGCTCTCGTGTTGTTTTGTCTACTTGGACGGAGATGGCTGCCCCTTCCTGCTTCTGCGTCACTATCAGCTGTGGCTGTGCGTGTTGTTTTGCCATCAGAGCAGCTGCCAGGTGTTTTTTTTATTCTTCACTTTAAAAACAAATCCTCCTTGTGTGGCTTTTTTATAAAAGGATTTAGTTCTTTTATTCAGTGAGTGGTTTTTGACAGTAATTGTAAAAGTTTGTGTGTTAGACTGATTGGTGACTCGAAATAAGCTTGATATGAGTGAGCGTTGGTGGGTACAAAGTGTAGAAAATAAAAAACAAAAGGTGAGAAGTGAATGGAATGATGGAAGTCACGTCATATTGTAACTCACTTAATCCATACCAGGGTGGCAGAGGGGCCTGACTGGAGCCTGTGGCAGCTGGCATCGGGCACACGGCAGGAGTAAGCCCTGGACAGGGTGCCAGTTATGGCATGGCGAACACAGACACACACATGCGCACCCACAAACACACACACACATACCAACACACGCGCACAGGCGCACACACCTACACACTAGTGTGGCAGTTACACCTTTCTTTGTTTCTTGTATTTTTGTTTTGGACTACACTACAGATGTGGACAGATGTGTGTTGTTACCCCTCCATGAAATAACCTGAAACTGACCAAAGTAATCGTCATCCATCACTTTTTATTTCGTATTTAATAAACTTTTGCTTTTGAGTTTTGATTCAACAGAATATTTCAAATAACACAAATGGTGGGACCCTTTGCCTAATATTTTGTTGCCCCACCTGCACTCCGTACAGCGCTACTCCTGGCGCCCCCCCGTGAGACGTCTGCTCCTGTCGACAGGTCGTTCTGGCCAGTTGGCCTGGTCAGACTGCTCCAGGTGTGTCAGGTTTGAAGGCGGTCTTCTCCAGGCTTTCCATAGATGGGCTCACAGAAGGTCACTGCAGAGTAGTCCAGTGTTTTCTAGAGCTCCTTCCTTATCCTGTCCATGACCTACGACTGAGGCCGAGCTTTTTGACTCTGGGCAGTACGTTTCACTGCAGAATGTCTTGATGGTCTTGTAATTTCATTGTTCCCTGCACAGACTCGAGGCAGACGCAGCAAAGCAGAAGCAAAACATAACTGAGACTCCTCCATGTTTCACAGTAACTATAGTGTGCTTTTCTTTGAAGTCTTCTTCTTGACATCTGTGGACACAGAGCTGATGTGACTTGCCAAAAAGCCCCAGTTTTGTCTCGTCTGTCCAAAGGACATTTGTGCCTAAAGCACTGTGGCCTCTCAATATCCATTTTAGCAAATTCCAGTCTGGCGTTTTGATGCTTTTCTTTCAACAGTGGAGTCCTCCTGGGTCTTCTTCCATTAGCAAGTTTACAACCCCGTGTTCTAGAACTCATTTTAAAGTCACCATCTTGATCCACTGGACTAATTCCCTTCCTAATGTGAAACACGTCAGTCATGTCTCCTCTTATAAACTCTAAAGACTCAGCTCTTTTAATCTTTCCTCATAACTCATCCCCTGTAGTCCTGGACTCGGCCCTGTCGCTCTTCTCTGGACCTTTTCTTGTGCTGCTATGTCCTTTTTGTAGCCTGGAGACCCAAACTGCACACAGGACTCCAGATGAGGCCTCACCAGTGTGTTGTAAAGGATGAGAAACTCCTGTTGTGGAAACTTTGGTTTGGGGTTCCATGCATTAAGAAATATCATTTTTTCCAACATGTGAATTGCCTTCTTATTGTTTTTCATTTTCTTTTCTTGTTGTCCATATTGAAAAAGGAACTCTGTTTATCTTTTCATGACAAGAGACCCCTGAGGTTTTACTTTTTTCGTAATAAAAATCCTTTGTTTTATACACAGTGTGCGCTAATGACAGTGGTGTTGTAGCCATGATATGGTGGCCTAATTTATCTTCTGGGTTGTCGCCCCTTTCTATTTTTTTTTTTTTTTGTATTTGTACATGGGGCTATTTATAGAAGCAATACATTTTGGTGATTATTTTTTGTTTCTCTCACTTTGTTTATGTACACAGTTTATTTTATTTGACCCAAATCATGTTTTACTGCAGCTTTCCTCGGTTGCTCCCTTTGTACATTTTGCACTGGCTAATTCTCACCCCCAGTGCCTTTCTGTGAATTGGATTACAGCGGAGTCCCTTTTGTGATTTTTTTTTTCTTTTTCATTTGCTCCAGAGGTTCCCTTTTGTAGTTTTTAATGGTGGGATTTGCCCCCCTTTTTTTTTTAAATCTCCCCACTTTAATCTAGAATGGTTGCATCGTTTGGTTCCTCTTGATCTTATTATCTCCAGGCCCCAGTTTGTACCCACACATTATTAGGATGATGGTGCCAGGGGTCTGGGGAGGGCAGGGCCAGTTGGAATGAGATGCCAGTCCATTGACTTGTCCCTTCATATGCACAGTCACACTCTCCTGGGGTCTCATTTATGCACAATTTTGTGGAGTACAATGCCAAGGGTTATAAATTGTGCACAATGAATTTTGTTTTCTCTTCAAATATTTTTTATGACATATTTTTATGTGGGTATTTTAGCTTCTTTTTCCCTGGCACCATTCTTTGTCATTTCCTCACATTATATGTTTCCTGAATGTAATGATTAATTATTCACGGAATCGCAACATTATTTGGTTTTATAATAAGGTTGCCACCATGTTGTTATTCCCATTTGTGGCACTTGGCTCCCGGTTGCCATCGAAGCTGCACAGCACAACGCCACACCTTGGGGGCAGCCACTGTCGTCTGTTCTTTGAACTGACAGATTGCTGTTACAGTGAATAGTAAAGGCCATTTGTAAAGCTGAGCCATCAAGTACACCACAGCATGGCAGGGACGGCGAGTTCAGTCTCAATCCCTGCTCTTTTTTTCTGTTCAATCGTTGTATATAAAATATGCGACATCAGACAGACGGGTCTTTTGTTGGTTTGTCAAATCCAAAACAGTCACATTCCTTATTCCTCATATCTGCATTATAAACATTGTACTGCTAGGTGAGTGCTCATTGGTTGTCCGCTCTCACACACACACGTCTGATTGGCCAGAGTCACTGGATATGTCGGACTACACGACTGGCAGTCATGCGGGTGCTCGGTCATAGCTTCCGACTCACTAAAATTATGAACGTGACGTCTGTGGCTCAGAAACGCTGGAAAAGTCGTGTTAAATGCTAATGGTGGGCATTTCAAAATTGTCCCCGATTCTTTGACTATGCAAATTTTCAAAAAGCCAGTGTTTTAGATAACTGGCTGAAGAAACTTTTGTACATATTAGCGTGGCTCAGTTTATTTTGTGTTTAATAAAGGTTACGGCTGAATGATTTGAAATCACATCCTGTCCTGCACCTGACTCACCAGTACGAGAAAAAACCCACAATCGACATATCTTTCAACTCATCTTGAAGTCTAGTTACGCAAGACGTTAAGCTTTTAGGGGGTCTTCCCTATGTCTGGCCCTCTAGACCCAAACAAAAACTATTTTTCGGCCAGGAAATTACGCAAAAGAGTAAACCAATAGGTGTCTTCAGGCAAAAACAACCAGAAGGACTTGAAATTGTGTACGCCACATCAGCCGACCCCAGGGATTCACCCTCTAGTGGGACAGAAGAATCCTTTTTACAAAACTTTAAAAAAGGGGAGATTGGTAATTTGTCCATGCCGAGTCTTGGTTTATACAATTTCAAGTTTGCTGATCATAAATATGATAATATATCTGATGTATGATTCTTTACCGGTGGTCCTAGCTCCCCTCTGAGAAGGTTAAAATTAACAAAGTTCAAAGATAAGTGTGTGGGGTGTCGTTTTAGACTATTTCAGGGTCATGATTATGAATATGAGGTTATTTTTGATATTTCGTCCGTTATTAGCCCTCAATGGACCTCAGTCAGAGGGTGACAAATGACAAGTTTCTATTACAATTAAAAATATTTGGACATGGGCGGCACGGTGGCGCAGTGGTAGCGCTGTTGCCTCGCAGTTAGGAGACCCGGGTTCGCTTCCTGGGTCCTCCCTGCGTGGAGTTTGCATGTTCTCCCCGTGTCTGCGTGGGTTTCCTCCGGGCGCTCTGGTTTCCTCCCACAATCCAAAGACATGCAGGTTAGGTGGATTGGAGATTCTAAATTGGCCCTAATGTGTGCTTGGTGTGTGGGTGTGTTTGTGTGTGTCCTGCGGTGGGTTGGCACCCTGCCCAGGATTGGTTCCTGCCTTGTGCCCTGTGTTGGCTGGGATTGGCTCCAGCAGACCCCCGTGACCCTGTATTCGGATTCAGCGGGTTAGAAAATGGATGGATGGATATTTGGACATTTTAATTGAAGCATGTGTTTAAATATTTCACACATTTGGTTCAACTGTTCATGTTTATTATGGACTTCTACCTCATGATGTTTTGTATGAACACCCGAAATTAGGACAGCTTATGCTAATTCAGGGTTTTCTGGTTTGAAATTGTGTCTAGCGAAATACACATAGTAAAAGCAACCATTTGCATTTGAAAATGTATTGAAGTAGGAGTGAAAAGAGACAGAATTTTATATTCAAGTAAAGTAGAAATATTCTCGAAAGCTATTCAAGTACAGAGATGAAGTAGAAAATACAACACTGCATTCATCCGTCCACCCATTGCTGAATCCGTATAATCCGCTTGAGAGTCCAATGAGGGGCTCATTTAGGGTCCCCGCTTTACCCAATGTGCATCTCTTTAGTTTATGCTCATTTGAGCGTTCCTCACATTAAACTGGTATCTGAAGGGCATGATGATGACCAACCAGACATTTACTAGAATTGTTTATAAAGGCTCTGTAGTTGATGGGACAAGGTGGCTGACATTTTTAAGAAGCACCATCTTTAGTTTTGCAGTATACGCCAGAAGCAGTCAGACTTTTTGACTTTTTTTTTTTTTTTTTTTTGCTGCGGAAAGTTATGTGTTGGCACAAAAGTGCCCAAAGAATTTTTCGTTTGCTTGTTCTCTGGATGGCACTCCACATTTGGCCCGCTCAAGGCACACAAGCATGAATTTTCCCTTTGCTGCGAGTTCATGTTCCTGCATGCCATTCTCTGGGATTGCTTTTTCTCTTTCTCTTTCTCTTTCGCCAGCGATTTCAATTAGAGAGCTGGCGCTGGCACCGTGGAGATGGAGAGGAGGGGTTAGACATTCCCAAAATGGAACAAAGAAACCGAGGGAAGAGGAGACAAAGACGTAAAACGGCTCAGATTGAGCTCCAGGGGTGCTCTGCTCGCTGCGCACAGCCAGTCAGTTTTGAGAGACTGAGTTTAGCAGGGGCAGACTCCCACATTTTTTGATTGAATTCAAATAAATTCTTTTTTTATTTTTTGTGAAGATTTGTTGTGGATTTGTTTCTCAAGAAAAAATTCTGACAGTTCTGTGCATTTTTGTATATTTCGGGACATTTAAAGTATTTTGAACATTTAAAAGCCTGTTCTCCAGTTTTTTGGCCTCAGCAGGCTGAAGCCTGCCAGTAGAGTTTGGGGTCAGTCTGCTTGGGGTGAAGCCTGTTTTGGGGTTCCAGATATTTTAAAGTCTGTCCCCCTTTTGGCCATTTCTTGCCCATTAATTCATAACCTCATCCCTCTCAGCTAATGCTCTCCATATACAGGTTGGCACTCTGTTCTCTCAGAAATAGACAAAGTGCTAATAAGGAATACAACTTTCACTTACAGTTGTTGTGTGATGCAGCCATCTTGGATTTAGAGTTTGGGGTTGGCTCTCTCGAGTAGGAAATCTACAGTTGAAACTTTCTACTTGGAACTCGTAAATTCCAACTTTCCAGTTCAAATGAAATGCAGCATCCATTTCAGGAATTTTGGGTCTTCCACAATGTGACCAGTAGTCAAAGATCAAGTGACTTGGTAGGGTTCTCCATTATGGAGTTTGCAGTGTAACGCCTGGGTAACTGGGGTGCACAGTTAGACATGATGAAAGGCGTTATATATGCTTTGGCTGCACTTGTAATTGCAAACCAGAATGGTTCTTCAGAGTGATGCCACAAGAGAAACATTTTTGGTTTCCAAAAGTCCCAGAAAAAAATATTATATTTAGTTAAATTATGAATAAAGAAGGGGCGGCATGGTGGCCCGGGTAGCATTGCTGTCTCACAGTTAGGAGACCCGGGTTCACTTCCCAGGTCCTCCCTGCGTGAAGTTTGCATGTTCTGCCCGTGTCTGCGTGGGTTTCCTCCCACAGTCCAAAGACATGCAGGTTAGGTGCATTGGTGATTCTAAATTGTCCCTAATGTGCGCCCTACCCAGGGTTTGTTTCCTGCGTTGCACCCTGTGTTGGCTTGGATTGGCTCCAGCAGACCCCCGTGACCCTGTAGCGGGTTGGATAATGGATGGATGGATGAATAGAGAAGGGAGCCAGCAATGGTGGGACCGTGATTGTTGTCACAGTTGTAGCGCTCCTCCATTGTTGTTTTGCCACACTGGTTCATGACAGGAGCGCTCATCCCATGGATATTGGCAAAAAAGAAAAAGCATGAATTCCGATCTGAACGTTTTCATTCAGGTCACATGGCAAGGAATCAAATACGTATCTGATTTAGGACCACATATGAAAGTGACTCAAATGTGATTTGAAAAAGATTGGATTTCTGTGTCCAATCAGCTCTGAAAACATCCGATTTGTGTCACGTGGAGACAAAAAAAATGGGATTTGAGTCACTTCAGCCTGGTCATGTGAACGTTGTCTTGGAAAGACTTTGTCCTGCATCTTACATTCTGCTGGGGTGGCCTGGCCTAGCTGACGATGGACTTGTCCTTCAGATGGCCACTGTTATGATTCCAGACAGTGGAATGGTTGATTTCCAGTTGTTTGGAGATCCTTTCAAAGCCCATCCTAGACTCACAGGCATCAATGACTTTCCTCTGAAGGCCTCAGAGAGCTCTTGGATCTTCACATGGCGGTAACACACACTTCAACAACAAAGAGCAAGTCCATCTAAATGTTGGAGTTTTAAATAAGACAGACTCGGACGAGATCGCCTCTAATGATCTTCTAATCATCTGTTGCACTTGATTCTTCTTTGAGGTATTTGAGGTAGTGGTACATGGAGGCTTGCTCTTACTTTTTCCAGTTGCGAAAATTGCATTTTTCTTTATTTAAAATTCTACAAGTGCTGTGCACCCTGCCTGGGGTTTGTTTCCTGCCTTGCACCCTGTGTTGGCTGGGATTGGCTCCAGCAGACCCCCGTAGTTAGGATATAGAGGGTTGGATAATGGATGGATGGATGGAAATTCTACAAGGGACTGCAAAATGCCAATGTAGCGTGATGCTTGTTCCTTCACCTTTATTTACAGACACTGTTTAAATCAGGGGTGTCCAACTCTAGTCCTGGTGGGCTGCAGTGGCTGCAGGTTTTTATTCATGACCATCATCATCAAATTCTTCCATGAGAACCCTGAATACAATGAGGACTGATTGAGCTCATTGATGTGAGGTAGAATGCCTAGAGGGGAGTTGGGTGGTCTCGTGGCCTCGGAACCCCTGCAGATTTTATTTTTTTCTCCAGCCGTCTGGAGTTTTGCTTTGTTTTTTCTGTCCTCCCTGGCATCGGACCTTACTGTTATTCTATGCTAATTAGTGTTCCCCAATTTTAATTACTTATTTTGTGGTTTTCTCTTTCTTCATCATGTAAAGCACTTTGAGATACATTGTTTGTATGAGAATGTGCTTTAGAAATAAATGTTGTTGTTGTTATTAGTGAGCCATTTTTGCTGCTGATTGACTTGTTTTGCCTTCGTTTTAATTGACGTGACTCAGATCCCCCTTAGTGAGCAGTCAACCAATAATGAGACCCAAAACAACCAGCTAACCTGCAAATAAAGAAAGGTGAAGGTCTTGGTCATGTTGGTCTGCTCAGGTCACCCAAAAATCTTGACGGTGGTCTTAGAAAAAAAACTAAAATCTGCAGTCTGCTGTGGCAGAACAAGAGCAGCAACAAGTCGTGATATTCAATAACAGCTTTAATTAACAGCAAGAATGGGCTTCTCATTAAGAAACTGGTTGGAGTGAAATTGGCTGGAGTTTGATGTTCCAGTTTAGCTGGTCATCTATCGGCTCCTCTCACGTCTCATTTCTGTTTGGATGCCATTTAATGAAGAAAAGAATCGATTTAGAGGACAGAATTCTTAAAAACAGGGCTATTAAAATGAAAGGAGAAGGAGTTAATTAGCAGTGAAAACGCATCACTGATTAGGAACAGGGTGAGAATGATTTAAATGAAGATCAGATCTTAATATGTCCACATACACCCACTTTATTAGGTACACCTTGCTAGTAACGTGTTGGACCCCCTTTTGCCTTCAGACCTGCTGTAATTCTTCATGGAATAAATTCAGCAAGGTGCTGGAAACATTCATTGGGGATTTTGCTCCATATTGACATGACAGCATCACACAGTTGCTTCAGATTTGTCGTCTGCACGTCCATGATGCGAATCTCCCGTTCCACCACATCCCAAAGGTGCTCTACTGGACTGAGATCTGGTGGTGACTGTGGAGGCCGTTTGACTCCAGTGAACTCAAGGAACCAGTCTGAGATGATCTGAGCTTTGTGACAATGGCATGTTATCCTGTAGCTATCAGAAGATGGGCACACTGAGGTCATAAAGGGATAGACATGATCAGCAACAATACTCAGGTAGGCTGTGGCATTTAAACAATGCTCAATTGGTAGTAAGGGGCTCAAAGTGTGCCAAGAAAATATCCCCCACACCATCACACCAGCAACAGGAGCCTGAACTGTTGATACGAGGCAGGATGGATCCCTGCTTTCATGTTGTTGACCCTACCATCTGAGTGTCGCTGCAGAAATCGAGACTCATCAGACCAGACAACGTTTCTCCAGTCTTCTTTTGTCCAATTTTGCTGAGCCGTGTTTAATTGTACCCTCAGTTGCCTGTTCTTAGCTGACAGGAGTGTCACCCGGTGTGGTCTCCTGCTGTTGTAGCCCACCTGCTTCAAGGTTCGACATGTTGTGTGCTCAGAGATGCTCTTCTACACACCTCAGTTGTAATGAGAGATTATTTTAGTTCCTGTTGCCTTTCTATCAGGTTGAACCAGTCTGGCCATTCTCCTCTGACCTCTGGCATCAACAGGGCTTTTTCGCCCAGAGGACTGCCGCTCACTGGAATATTTTATTCTCTGTAAAGCCTAGAGATTGTTGTGCATGAAAATCTCAGTAGATCAGCAGTCTCTGAAATACTCAGACCAGCCCGTGTGGCACCAACAACCACGCCACGTTCAATGCCACCCCATTCTGATGCTCGGTTTGAACTTCAGCAGGTTGTCTTGTCAATGTCTACAGGCCGAAATGCACCGAGTTGCTGCCATGTGATTGGCTGATGAGAGATTTGCACTAACGGGCAATTGAACAGGTGTACCTAATAAACTGGCCGGCGAGTGTATGTTAAAAAAAGAATGAAAGCATTTCATGGAGTCGACTTACTTCTTCACTTGTTTCGCTAAATTGAAGAGTTAAGATCTAGAAGTTACAGTGGGGGGGTGCGTGGCACGTTGGAAATGCTGCTGTAAGAGATAACGGAGCGGCGGATGGAATAAAACCGATAAGACCGGGGAGCGTGCTAATCAGCAGAGAGCTCGAGAAGGGATTCACTTCAGACTGGATCTGTGACCGCCATCCTCCCTGCCTTGGCGTTTGAAAGGTCATCCGGCGGGTATCACACGCTTGCCGCAGACGGCCCTCCAGCGTGACTGCTGCACCGTACAGACCACTGCTTGCTTTTCCAGCAATGGCGTGCTACTTAATTTTTCATGAAGGGGAACCTGAAGCGGCACAGTGAGCTACTGCTTCCTCCCCCAGCTCTGTTCCTCACTTGGCTCCATCTGTCTGAAATGAAATTTAAAACCGCACCCCCCCCAACCCCCTAAAGCCCCCCATCCCTCGCTTTCCAATCAGAGCAAGGGGCCTGGCATTAGGGGCTGTAGGAGATTACATTGCCAAACTGGCGTGGCTCGTGAGGAGAGGCGCAGAGGCAACTTACTGGTGGAAAAGAAAGCAGAGAGGGGAGGCCCATTTTATCTTCAACAATGTCTACGGGGACCGGGGTGGGGGAGGAATGGAAAGACCGCCAAGCCACAGTGCTCTTTAGAAAATTGCATAATGTGGCAAATCACAGATGAAGCCAGGCCTTCTTATTATTATTAGCAAAGCGAAAGCGAAAAGCAGAAAATGGGAGAATCCCGTCACTGAATGGCAGAAGTGCAGCAGCACATGTTGGGACCATCACCTCCTTTAAAGTAAAGGGGGCCAGCCCCCCACCTCTCTCACCCATCCCAAATCACCCGCTTACCTTGACCTATCCTGAATCCCCACACCCAATGGAGTTTTGGTGGCTTTCTAGATGTTTTCTAGGTGACTCCCCCACCTGACTTTAAAGACCCTCCTGCCCTGACCCCCATCTGGTTGTGATGTCTCCCGGTCCTGTCTTACTGATGCTTTGTGCCCAGAGTCGAGCAGTGAGGCAGTGCTGCGAAATGAAGCTGGCGGTTTTGTGATTTGTAATGGGACACCATCCCAAGGCGCTCTCCAGGACAGTGCGATTGTTTCCGTGTGACTGCTATCAGCATGTCCCCCCCACCAGAATCAGCAAGTGAGCCACTTATGGAGACTCCGTGCCATTCGAAGCCCACATGAAGTCCTAGTTGGAGGGGTATGGGGGGGATTTCCCCCTCAGTGTCAATCACACATTCAGTAAATTAGACTTCCAGGTGTCCCATGACTTTCCAAAATGGTGCCCAACAATGTCCACAGTATGGCTGATAATGTAATGTTGATTGAGCGTTGCTTGATTTTGATTGAGCGTTGCTTGATTTACATAAGTTGCTCCTCCTAGTGTCTGGAGTCCACGCCCCTCCATGTTCATAGCGCATTCAGTATTATTAGACTTCGCAGACTGGGTGGAGGGTGGTGCACTGACCCTCGAGTTACCAAAATGGTGCCCAGTGGTGTCCATAACACAGTTGGTTAGAGAACTGGGATCGAGCACCTCTTGATTTACATAAGTGGCACCTCATGGTGTCCAGAGTGCGTGCCCCTCCGTGTTCATAGCGCATTCAGTATTATTAGAATTCATCTACTGGGTGGGGGGAAGGGCGGTGTCCCATGAGTTTCCAAAATAGCGCCCAACAGTGCCCACAGCATGGCTGGTAATGTAATTTTGATGGAGTGCCGCTTGATTTACATAAGTGGCTCCTCCCAGTGTCTGGAGTCCATGCTCTTCAGTGTTTATAGCGCATTCAGTATTATTAGACTTCGCAGACTGGGTGGAGGGTGGTGCACTGACCCTCGAGTTACCAAAATGGTGCCCAGTGGTGTCCATAACACAGTTGGTTAGAGAATTGGATCGAGCACCTCTTGATTTACATAAGTGGCACCTCATGGTGTCCAGAGTGCGTGCCCCTCCGTGTTCATAGCGCATTCAGTATTATTAGAATTCATCTACTGGGTGGGGGGAAGGGCGGTGTCCCATGAGTTTCCAAAATAGCGCCCAACGGTGCCCACAGCATGGCTGGTAATGTAATTTTGATGGAGTGCCGCTTGATTTACATAAGTGGCTCCTCCCAGTGTCTGGAGTCCATGCTCTTCAGTGTTCATAGCGCATTCAGTATTATTAGACTTCACCTACTGGGTGCAGGGCGGTGCACTGACGTTCGAGTTTCCAATGGTGCCAAACAGTGTCCATAACACGGCCAGTTAGATAATTGGGATTGAGCACGTCTTGATTTATATAATTGGGGCCCCTCGGTGTTCATAGACTTCGTGGACTGGGTGGGGAGAGGGGCGGTGTCCCGTGTGTTTACAAAATGGCACCCAACGGTGTCCATAGCACGGCTGGTTGGGTAATTGGGATTGAGCACCGCTTTATTTAAACAAGTGACGCTCATCCCGTAACTTTCATAAACTGCACCCTTGGCAGCCGCCTGTGTTGCCCAATGGATTTGACTGGCTCTGTGGAGATTAAATCTCCACATGTTGTTTTATATACTGTGCTTCTTTACACAATGAATACAACCTAAAGAACTTTAGAAGTACAATTCATCTTTTTGCATGTTTTGGTGACTTTCTCAGGGTCATGGAGGGTCATGTTTGTTATTTAACTTTTATAATTCACTCCATGGGGGAATACAGCCTTGGCAGTTAGAGTGCAGTTGAGCCAATGGCAGGTTAAGTGACTCACTCAAGAGTCGCACTGGGATTTCAGCTTCAGATACACAGCATAGCAGCCAGCGTTCCTTCCATAGAGAGCAGACTCCCAAGACACTTCCCAGCACATTTCGACTACTGGGGTTTTGTCAGGGGCATCCAGTGAGTCATAGGTGATAAATAAACCATATAGTGCCTTTCCGTAGATTTAATATATAGACACTTTTATTATGATTATTCAATCCATTCGTCCATTTTCCTAACCCACCTAACCAAGGCAGGGTTGCAAGGCACCTGGAGCCAATCCCAGCAGTCATTGGTGCATACGGCAGGAACAAAAATACTTGAGCAAGGTGGCAGTGCATTAAGATACAATAACAAATAATAATAATCAGTCCATCCATCCATCCTTTTTTAAATGAGCATTGTCAAATTCAAGTTTAGGAATAATAATAATAATAATAATAATAATAATTTGGAATCATTTGGAAGCTGGAGCCTTTCTCAGCAAATATCCCTGGACAGGGTGCCAGCCCATCTGATAATAATAATAATAATTAATAAAAAATAATAATGTATTACCATCATCATGATCACTATCATCTTCAAAACTTTTTCAAAATGGACAAGGAATTCAAATTACAGTCATGTGAAAAAGTAAGTGCACCCCATGGAAATGATTTTTCCCACATATTTGAACAAGGCAAACAGATCTTCATGCTTATAATCAAAATTAATAAAAATGCAAAATTGTCCAGCCCTCCAACGTCCCCCCAATCCCCCATCACACACCCCCCCCCCATTTCGTACCACTTCAAATTCATCAATTTACATCTGGGTGTGGGCAACACGGTGGCGCAGTGGTAGCGCTGCTGCCTAGCAGTTAGGAGGTTCGCTTCCCGGGTCCTCCCTCCATGGAGTTTGCATGTTCTCCCCATGTCTGTGTGGGTTTCCTCCCACAGTCCAAAGACATGCAGGTTAGGTTGATTGGCGATTCTAAATTGGCCCTAGTGTGTGCTTGGTGTGTGGGTGTGTTTGTGTGTGTCCTGCAGTGGGTTGGCACCCTGCCCAGGATCAGTTCCTGCCTTGTGCCCTGTGTTGGCTGGGATTGGCTCCAGTAGACCCCCGTGACCCTGTGTTCGGATTCAGCGGGTTGGATAATGGATGGATGGATGGACATCTGGGTGTTCTAGATGAAGTGCCCGTCATTAGAAGCTCCTCAGGGAGTCTACAGGTGGACCTGATTGTCTTATTTAAGCCTCAGAGATCGAGGGTCTGGTGTTCTCTTTTCTACTGATGTGTGTGGCCTCATCATGCCAAGACCAAATGAGCTCTCTAAGGCCCTCAGGAAGGTTATATAGTAGATGCCTATGAGTCTTGTATTCGATTTAAAGAGATTGCCAGATTATTAGAAGTCAATCATACCACAGTAAGGAGAGCCATCTACCAGTGGTGTAGATTTCTAACAACTGCTGAATTATCCAGGACTGGTTGGCTCAGCAAATTCAGCCTAAGAGCTGACCATTTGATACTGAAAAAGAAGTCTTCAAGAATCCTAAAATTTCACCACAGAATCTGCTGGTAACTCTTGCAAAAGATTTTATGAAAGTGCAGGCATCTACAATCGGAAAGAGCTTGTACAAATTTCACCTGCATGTGAGGTGTGCCAGGAACAAGGCTTGGCTCCCCAACAAGAACATCAGAGCAAGACAACAGTTTGAACATCAGAACAAAGAGCAGGCCTTCTGGGACATATATAGTGTTATAGTTATAGTTATATAAGTGTGCTGTAGAAAGATGAGTCAAAGATAAGAGCTGTTTGGCCACATTGACTGTGGACTTGTTTGGAGCTAACGTGAAAACAACATTTCACGATGAGAACCTCATACCAACCATGATGCATGGTGGTGAAAATGTTATGGTTTGCCTCATCATATCAATTCTGCATCATATCAAATTATGCTTTGGAAATTAGTGAGACCACCCATTTGAAATGGACCTTTCAGTGTGATAATGATCCACGCCACACTAGCAAATCCACCAAGGAATGGCGCAAAAGAAGAAATGGAGGGCTATGGACTGGTCTAGTCAAAGCCCTGATTTGTATCCCAATGAAATATTGCAATTTGAAACGGACAGGATATGCAAGAAAACCCACCAACATCTTGCAAATTAGGGAATTAGGCATGGAGTAGAGGTCATCATTGACACCAGAGACCGATGGGCAGGCCTTCAAGAAGTCATTTCTACTAAAGAGGATAACACAACAGGTGGGGACCTTCATCTCCTTTGCCTGTTTTATAAGTAAAGGGGGCCATTCCCCCACCTCCCACACCCATCCCTGATCACTTCCTTACCCTGACCCATCCGTAATCCACCCACCCAATGGAGGTCAATTCTCATTGGCTTTCTAGATGTTTTCTAGGTGACTCCCCCACCTGACTTTAAAGACCCTCCTGCCCTGACCCCCATCTGGTCGTGATGTCTCCAGGTCCTGTCTTACTGATGCTTTGTGTCCAAAGTCAAGTAGTGAGGCGGTGCTGTAAAATGAAGCTGGTGGCTTTGTGATTTGAAATGGGACACCATCCCAAGGCGCTCTCCAGGACATTGCGCATGTTTCCGTGTGACTGCTGTCACTGTGTCCCCCCAGAATCAGCAAATGAGCCACTGATCGAGATTTGGTGTTGGTCGAAGCACCTGCGGAGTCCTAATTGGATCTGGGTTTCTGGAGCGCGCACCCCTCGTTACCCTTGGCACATTTAGTATTATTAGACTTCGAGGACTAGGTGGAGGGAGGGGCAATGTCCCATGAGTTTCCAAAATGGCACAACAATAATGTCCATGACACGGTCGGTTAGATAATCAGGACTGAGCGATGCGTCGTTTACATAAATGGTACCTCACGGTGTCTGGAGTGCGCACCCCTCGATGTACATAATGCATTCAGTATTAGACTTCCCGGACTGGGTGGAGGGAGGGGCAATGTCCCATGAGTTTCCAAAATGGCGCCCAACAATGTCCACAGCATGGCTGGTAATGTAATTTTGATCAAGCGCCTCTTGATTTAGTCTGGAGTGCACACCCCTCAGTGTTCATAGCATATTCAGTATTATTAGACTTCGTGGACTGGGAGGGGGGAGGAGCAATTTCCCTTGAGTTTCCAAAATGGCGCCCAACGATGTCCACAGCGTGGCTGGTAATGTAATTTTGAGTGAGTACCTCTTGATTAACATAAGTGGCTCCTCCCGGTGTCCAGAGTGCACGCCCCTCCGTGTTCGTAGCACATTCAGTATTATTAGACGTTGCCTACTGGGTGGAGGGAGGTGCACTGACCCTCGAGTTTCGGAGGCCAAGGGTGGTCATTTCCCCAGTAGACCATTATATCTTTTGATACTTTTTGTCGAATAAACAATTGAACCGGCAGATATATCTTGTGTTTTTATCCCACTATGTCACCTTTATCTGTTGGCACAGCTTGCATGAAGATCACTTTTGCTCTGTTCAGATGGGCTGAGAAAGTGAGACATTTCCATGGGGGTGCACTTACTTCTTCACATTGATGTCAGTCCATCAATCAAATCAAAAAGTGTGAGGGGGCATGTCCAAAAAGGGGCGTGGCCTTCAGGTTACCGATGATCAGAAGCGCACAGGTTCAAGGCAGGCCCACTCCCCAGTTTTCAGCAGCCTAGTCATCTTCAAGATGAATGATTATCGCATGTGATAGGGAGGACCACCTTACTCAGCCTAATCAGTCAATACTACAGCATGTCTTTGAACTGAGGAATGAAAGCCAGAGTTCTCAAGGAAGTCCTGCCGAGAAGCACAGGGGGACCATACAAACTATTTAAAGAAAGTGAATCGGGGATAAAGGAGTGAGGGGCGTCATAAGTGCCTGCAGTTTGCTTGTCGTATTTTTATAATCACCTGAGGACATCTTGAGCGTTTGGTCAGCCCATCCATTTCAGTCGCTTTCCTTTTGCTCCATTGCATCCTGGGAAAAGCAAGTCCACAAAAATTGTATAAAGGTATTGAGTATTTTTCTTGGGGGTTGGGGGGTCTCCAAAAGCTTTTATTGCCCTTCATACCACGCATTCCTTTTCCAAGAAGCAGGCAGATAAGGTTCACAATGTAAACGGTTAAGCCAAATAATAAAAGGCCACCTTGACTTGAAGCTGACTGCTTAGGTCAAAGGTTGGGTTGCCATTGAATTCCATTACCTCTAACTTTTAATCTCCTTAAAAATGAAACAAAAAAGACCTCTCATGGACTCTCGCTGCTCACCCGTCACTTCCCACCAAGCTCATTCATCAGCAGTTTAGGGGGATGGTCATGGCAGCTGATGTTCCTGTTACACTTGGGGGTGCCCTGATGGTGACCACCATGTGAACATAAGAGGATAAATAAGAGAATTGAATGGAATCGTTAGGCAAACTTTAGTTAATGGAGTCTCTTCTCTTAAATTCTCACTAGCAGGGCACCAGAAAGTGGTGGCGTGTTGCATTTTGGTCAGGTGTGTAAATTAGAATTTTACCCTACTTTGTTAAACCTGATACTACCATTACTGCTAGGACTGCGGTTTTAAATCATAGACATTAGTCTCCATTTTCACTGTCCATCTGCACTACTCCGGCATTTTTAAAATGGAGACTTGCTTAAGACGCTCTCCAGAAAACGTCTGAAAACGCTAGCTTGGCATTGCATTATGAACGGGTCAGAATGTATCCCTCTGATTGCACTCTGATTGGTTTGTGCTTATTGCATACCCCCTTCTGATTGGTTTGTGCTTATTACATAACCCTTTCTGATTGGATTGTGCTTATTACATAGCTCCTTCTGATTGAATCGTGCTCATCACAATATCTCAGTCCCTAATTGGTCACCCCTCATGGAAGAAAAACACATTCCAACATAGTGGACACAGACAAGGGCTTGTTGTGTTGCTTACCTTTATGCACCTAAATTGCGTTTTATACAGTTTGAACACTGCATTCGGGCACATAAGGCAAATAATTTCCTGATCACTACAGTTTTGGCATTGCCACATACACCGATGCCCATATATGTGAACGGCTATGTCATATGCATTCAATATGGTGCCACATGAGAGGGTGGGCATCAAGCTTAAAGAAGTGGGAGTTCAGGGTGATTTTTTTAGATGGGGACAGAATCGGCTCAGACACAGGAAGGCAGAGGGTGATGGTGTGAGAAACCTCATCACAATTGGGTGATGTTAAGAGTGGTGACCAACTGGGGTCAGTGCTAGGGCCGCTGCTATTTTAATAAATAGAAATGATTTAGATAGGAATCTAAGTAACAAGCTGGTTAAGTCCGCAGATGATAGATGGATTAGCAGATAATTTGGAATCCGTTATATGATCTCAGAAGGACTTGGACAGCATAGAGGCTTGGGCAGATTTGTGGCAGATGAAATTTAATATCAGTAAATGTAAAGTGTGACACATAGGAAGTAAAAATGTGAGGTCTGAATACACAATCGGTGGTCAGAAAATTGAGAGAACACCTTATGAGAAGGATTTAGGAGTCCTAGTGGACTCTTAAGATATCAACTTCCAGACAGTGTTCAGAAGCCATTAAGAAGGCTAACAGAATGTCAGGTTATATAGCGCCTTGATGTGTGGAGTACAAGCCACAGGAGGTTCTGCTCAACCCTTATAACACACTGGTGAGGCCTCACCTGAAGTCCTGTGTGCAGTTTTGATCTCCAAGCTACAAAAAGGACATAGCAGCACAAGAAAATGTCCAGAGAAGAGTGACAGGGCTGAGTTGGAAACTTGTTAAGGGTAAATTTCGCACAAACATTAGGAAGTTTTTCTTTACACAAAGAACGACAGGCACTTGGAATAAGCGACCAAGTAGTGTGGTAGACCATAAGACTTTAGGGACTTTCAGAATTTGACTTGATATTTTTTTTGGAAGAAATAAGTGGATAGGACTGGCGAGCTTTGTTGGGCTGAATGGCCTGTTTACGTCTAGATTGTTCTGTTAAGTCGTTCGTTTCACTTTTGTAAACTGTGTGAAAATGCTGATGTGGACAGAGCATGTGAACATAAGAGGATAAACAAGACAGAGACAGAGACAGAGGATGACCCCTTTTGTTTTTAAAACACCATTTTTAAACAAAACTGTAGCACCATGACAGAGCCCATGAAAGCCGCTTTAAAATACAAATGATGTCTTGGTTCTGCTGCATGCAAACAGCCGCTGACACATTGGGAAAAGGATGGCACTTAATGCAAACGTTAAGAGTATGACATGAGCAGTGAACCACAGAGTGGCAGGTTTTCAAAATGGTGCAACTCTGGAAACCACCCAGTTGGCACAAGACCCAGCACAGCTGGTCCTGTTGGCAGGCAGGTGACATCAGGGATTGTTTACTAACCCATCCATCCAGTTTGCAACCTGCTTATTCAGGTCAGGCTTGTGGGAAACCAGAGCCTGTTCCTATTCATTTGGGGGGAGCAAGGTGGGAACCAACAGTGGGCAGTGTGCCAGTCCAAGTTGGGAGATGCCAATTGACCTAACACTTGTCTTTGAACATTGGGATAAAAACCAGAAAAGTACCCAGTATAGTCATTGCCAAAAGTTTTGAGAATGACACAAGTGTTGGTTTTCATAAAGTTTGCTGCTTCAGTGTTTTTTAGATCTTTGTGTCAGATGTTTCTCTGGTGTACTGAAGTAGAATTACAAGCATTTTATAAGTTTCAAAGGCTTTTATTGACAATGACAATAAATTTATACAAGCAGTCAATATTTGCAGTTCTTTCTTTTTCAAGACCTCTGCAATTCGCCCTGGCATGCTGTCAATCAACATCTGGGCCAAATTCTGACTGATGGCAGCCGTCCATTCTTGTATCATCAATGCTTGGAGTTTGTCAGAATTGGTGTTTTTTTTTGTTTGTCCACCCACCTCTTGACCACAAGTTCTCATTGGGATTAGGGTCTGGGGAGTTTCCTGCAGAGTTATAGCACTATAGCCATGTGGCGCGACTCCCCGAGGGTGATCCAGCTCACAGGACCCTGAGTGGCTGGACCAGGCCAAGGGGACGCCTATGTAACACCTGGCTGCGACAGATAGAGGGTCATTTCCAGAGGGTGGGACTGAATCAGGTGTTTGCCTGGGTGGTTGCCATCCAGGATCCCGAGCTGTTTCATTGTGTGGTGGGTGTGGCAACATGCTGTGCCAGTGTAGGCTCCCCAGCCTGTCCTGACCTGACCTGATAAAACAAACTTTATTCACATAAAATCACTGAATGGAAACACCAGACAATTCACATTTGTGTTTTGTTGACTTTTCAGAAGCGTCGCTTCCATTTTGTGCATAACTGCAATGTAAACACGGCTACTGTCTGTTGGTCTTGCAGATTCACTCTGTATGATGTCTGCAATATCAAACCGTATCTGACGGAGTACACAGCACAAACTCCTGGTCCAGGTGTTGGTCCTGCCACCCCTGGACTACTGTAACTCTCCGCTGGCATGTGTCGCCAAGCTTCTGAAGATGATTCAGATTGCAGCGGCATATTTTGGTGATCAACCAGCCAAAGAGGGCACATGTCACTCCTCTTTTCAGGTGTCTACATTGACTCTCTGAAGCAGCAGGTCTTAAGTTCAGACCCTTGACGTTTACCTACAGGGTAGTCAGTGGGTCACCACCGTTCTGTCTATATGGAGACACTTGGGAGGTCCTATGCTTCCTTCTCGCCCACTCAGGTCTGCTGATGAATGGAATGGTGTCAGATCTTCACCCTGATTATCTTGTGTAGCTCCTAGCTGGTGGAACGAGCTGCTCACCTCAACCTGAACTATTGAATCTCTTGGTGTGTGTTTAAGAAGCATTGGGTGAATTTCCTTCTAATCATTAATGGCTTTGATAGGTTCTCACACCTAAGGAAGTGTAACTGGCTTGAATTTTGTTGAGAGCTCATCACTTGTGATGGTCACCTTATCCTGTAAGACTTGTTCCTAAACGGACTTCCTGACTGATGTTTACTCGATTATGTTGACCTCCTTTGCAGGTCACATTGGTTTAAGTATCTGCAAGGCAAATAAATGTAAATGAAATTGGATCTGCTTGTCTTCACCTTCTTTTGTGGACCTTGGCCTGGCAGTGCTGTGACATTAATAGATAATGAAGCCTTGCCTGTTGAGCCAGTTGTGAGCTGGTGGTTTGACCACAACTCTCTCTCTCTTTCTGTAAAGTCATTTAAAGGCCATTTCCAAATCATAATAGCCCACCCAGCTTAATGGAGCTCCAATTATACAAATGTCGGAACAATAACACTGAATGTGTAAAGGACCCTGGGATGGTAATTACCATGAAAGGCACTTTGTGCAAGAGAGGACAGAGCCAACTATACATCTTTAGAAGGCTGCCGTCTTTCAACATCTGCAATAAGATGCTGTAGATGTTCTATCAGACAGTTGTGGCGAGCGCCCTCTTCTACGCGGTGGTGTGCTGGGGAGGCAGCATAAAGAAGAGGGACGCCTCACACCTGGACAAACTGGTGAGGAAGGCAGGCTCTATTGTAGGCATGGAGCTGGACAGTTTGACATCCATGGCAGAGCAATGGGCGCTGAGCAGGCTCCTGTCAATCATGGAGAATCCACTGCATCCACTGAACAGGATCATCTCCAGACGGAGGAGCAGCTTCAGAGACAGACTGCTGTCACCATCCTGCTCCACTGACAGACTGAGGAGACCTCACACTATGTGTATCTATCTATCTATCTATCTATCTATCTATCTATCTATCTATCTATCCATCCATCCATCCATCCATCCATCCATCCATCCATCCATCCATCCATCCATCCATCCATCCCTGACTCGCGTTTTACTGATTGAGTCATCTGCCAGCCTTCCAATTAACATTTAGAAACGATTCTAGTGTTGCGTGAAGGTACCTATGCATACAGTTATCAGAGTAATAAAACACTTATAGATGGCTGTGTAATTTTCTATCCTTCTCCTGCTCTCGGGTTCTTTTCATCAACGTCCTCAATAGACCCATTGGTCCTGGCATTGTTGTAAGCATGGGAGTGGGAGCCTGGCAGCACCAGCACTTTATAAAAATGCTCAATTTCTTGGGCAGACCTTATTCCTTTCTTAGTCCATCTTTAAAAACCTTAATCTTAATCTGGTGGTTCTTCCACTGCCACGTGGTGCTCAAACATCTTCCATTGGATCCACCATTGCATATCGCAACAAAATTGAATGAGCAAAACAAGAAGGTACATTTTAGTCTGTTTGTATACCAATGATGTCAGATCTACTGAGTCTGATCAAACCCATTGTGTCATTGGATGCACTATTCTGCACTGGAATGAACCTGAATATGTTGGATTATCTTCTAGAATGACTTCAGAAATTTGGTTTGGTTTGGTTCTTGGCCTTTGGTTTTTTCGAGCCAACTAGTTATGTTATCTACTACAGGATCACGGGGGACTGTTGGAGCCAATCCCAGCCAACACAGGGCGCAAGGCAGGAAACAAACCCCGGGCAGGGCGCCAGCCCACCACTGCAAGTTATGTTACTGTGCAGTAAATACATCAGAGCTTCTTCTGTTTGTCCCAATGTTGTTATGAATGTAGGAACTAATCTGGGACTGGTGACACTTACGATTGTAGAATGACTTCAGAAGTTGGTTTGGTTCTTGGCCTTTAGTTTCTTCAAGCCAACCAGTCATGTTACTGCATAGTACAATAGAGTTTCTTCTGTTTGTACCGGTGTTATGAATGTAGGACCTAATCTGGGAGTAATGCCACTTTTGTAAATGTCTAGAATGACTTCAGAAGTTGGTTTGGTTCTTGGCCTTTGGTTTCTTTCAAGCCAACTAGTTACATTACTGTGTAGTAAGTACCTTATATACTCCCGTATAAGTAAAAAAAAATCAATCATAAAATCAAAAAAATGCGAAACTTCTAATTGAACACTCCATCATAGATAAGGGATGCTCTTACGATACAGGTGTATGAGGGTGTGAGATACAAAAAACACAGATCAGTGCCAACGTCACTTCGGAATAGTTTGGGTATTACCGTGTGGTCACGCAGGCACAATACATAGAAGATAAAAGGCATTGTGCCCCGTGGTTACTCTCTCAGGTGGGAGTTAGCATATCGTAATCTCTTGGACCAATAGCGTGATTTTCCGCATTCGACTTATATGACCAACATTATAAAATACCAAAAATTATACGATAAAGTCAAGTCCCGACTTATCCATGGGAGAACAAGCTGGTCCCGACGCTATTATGAGTACGGAATCTAATATGGTAGTGTTGCCACTTTCTTAAGCTCCTAGAATGACTTCAACTTCAGATGTTGGTTTGGTTCTTAGTGTTTGCTTTCTTCAAGCTAACAAGTTATGCAACTGTATAGTACATCAGAGCTTCTTCTGTTGGTCCCGACTAACGCTATTATAGAGGCAGGACCTAATCTTGGAGTAATGCCACTTTCTTAAGTTTCTAGAATAACTTCAGAAGTTGGTTTGGTTCTTGGCCTTTGGTTTCTTTGAGCCAACTAGTTATGGTACTGTGTAGTAAGTTCATCAGAGCTTCATCTGTTGGTCCTGACACTATTATGAGTATGGAATCTAATCTGGTGGTGGTGCCACTTTCTTAATAGAATGACTTCAGAATTTGGTTTGGTTCTTGATCTTTCTTCAAGCTAACAAGTTATGCACCTGTATAGAACATCAGAGCTTCTTCTGTTTGTCCTGATGCTATTATGAATGTAGGGAGTGACACCACTTACTTGAGTTTCTAGAATAACTTCAGAAGTCAGTTTGGTTCTTGGTCTTTGGTTTTTTCAAGCCAACCAGTTACTGCATAGCACCTCAGAGCTTCTCCTGTTGGCCCCCACACTGTGTGAAGCGAACCCAAATCTGTTTAGTCCACCACTTTCTATTCACGTGAAACTGGTCCTGTTTAGTTTGTGGTACAATGAACAATGAGCTGGTTCTGACAATGTTTATTACAATAAAGGTGGATCTGTTGGTGCTGCTACTCCTTGGGTCCATTAGTTCTGTTGGTTTGAAGTTTAATGAAGCTCAATTTGTTGGTTTTGATGGTATTTATTGCAATAAGGATGTACTGTTTGGTTCTTCCACTTCCTGTTACAATCCAACTGCTCTGTTGGTTTCTGGTGCTTTGTACTACAATGAAGATAATTTGTTGGGTTCAAGCCATTTCTGCTGTCACTTTCCTTTACTGTGAAATGTTGGTTCTGTCAATTGGTGGTACAGTAAAACTCGATGAGTTGGTTCTCACAATGTTGAATACTATAAGGAGGAATTGGTTGGACCTTCCACTTTCTGTTTTTGTGAGGCTGGTCACCTGGTTGTTCCACTTTGTTTTCCTGTCAAACTGAATTTGTTGTGTCTAGCTGTATTTATTACAACAGAGCTGAATCTGTGAATGATGGAGACTTTCTATCACTATGAAACTGGCTTTTGTGGTTTAATTAAATTCTGTTGGTTCTTAAAATAAGGATGAAACTGTTGGCACTGCTGCCACTCATTACGGTGAAGCTGGGACTGTTGGGTCTATCAGTTGAAGCCCGTTTAGAGCCCTCGGTGTGGTGGGGAAACGGTGCCTCTCATTGTCTTTAGTGGGTAGTTGGTATTATTAGACTTTGATGACCTGTGGGGTGAAAGTGTCTGCCCCTTGGTGTATCGGGCATGCAGAGCACCCACTCGGTATCATCAGAGTTCGATGACTGGGGTGGGCCACCTTTGTCACCTAGTGGATTGTCCAGCTCGGAGTTTGAGGTTTAATGAGACTCAGTTAGTTTGATTCTGACAACATTATCACAATAAGGATGGATTGTTTGGTTCTTCACTTTCTGTTACAGTCTAGCTGCTTTGTACCACAGTGAAGATAATCTGTCAGGTCGACCACTTCCTGTTATAATAAACCTGAATATGTCCGTACAGTAAGGATGGGTCTGTTAGTTCTGTGTGTTTGAAGTTTAATGAAACTCGGTTAGGTGGTTCTGACATTCTGTATTTATTACAATGAGGATGAATTGTTGGGTTCTGTTCTGTTGGTTTCTGCTGGTTTGTGCCACGGTGAAGATTAATCTGTCAGGTCGGCCACTTCCTGTTTAAGTAAACCTGAATATGTCGGTGCTGCTGCTTCTACTTCTCGTTGCGGTAAAACTGGGTCTGTTGGTTCATTCAGTTTTCAGGTTTAATGAACCTCATGTAGTTGATTCTGTTCTATCGGTTTCTTCTGCTTTGTGGTGCTATGAAGATAAACCTGTTGGGTCGGCCACTTCTTATTATAATAAAGCTGAATCTGTTGGCGCTGCCACTTCCTATTACTGTGAAGTCGGATCTGTTGGTTCTCTCAATGAGTGGTACAATAAAACTCATTTGGTTCTGATGATATTTATGATACTAAAGATGAATCTGTTGGTGATGCCATGTTTTGTTACTTTTAAACTGGGCCAATTGGTTCTGTCAATTTGTGGTTTGATGAAACTCCGTTAGTCGGTTGTGATGTGACTCATTCGGTTCTTTTGTTTTCTGTTACTGTGATGCTGTTCTCTTGGTTCTGCCGTATTTTACTTCAATGATGCTGATTTTGTTGGCTCAGCCACTTTTTATTTGGGTCTCTTGGTGCTGCCACAATGTGCTGACATTATTTATTACAATGGAGCTGAATCAGTTCGTCCTTCCTAGAAATGTGGTCTTGGCTGTCATTGGGTTCTGTGTGCCTCGGTGGTCCTTAAGGCCTTTTCACCTGTACTGTACACGTGGTCTGTCCCGTGTGTGCACCTGGGGATTACCTTCTCTGGCCCTGTTGCGGTACCATGATGGGATGAGAGGAGGGCGTTGTTGTGAATGGTTTCTCCCTTTCCACCTGCAGCTCTGACAAGCCACCAGGAGAGTTCAACTGACACGATGGTGGCCCCTGGAGTCTATAAAGACCTGACAGCCCCTAGAGATGGTTGTCTGCTTTTTGGTCCTAAACTGGACCTGGGAGAAGCACCTGTGAAATACCCAAACCTCCATAAGAGGAATCTTTTTCTGTTGAGCTGGCCAATGCTCCTTGATTTCTGTTATTAGTGCCACCAAGCACAGTTTTTGCTTGTTATTTGTGCATATTTAACAGGGACACCCGGTTGGTGCCTCAACATTTCAAAGCAGCTCGCTGTCCTTCCCGATACACAGACCCGTGGCAGGTGTGGTTAAAGTGCCAAACAATACAGTAAATGACTTAAGAATTATTCTTATCATAGTCCCAAATAAATGTGAGGCATCCTGGTGTTTGTGATTTAATATCACAAGTAACCAGAAATGGTGCAAAACCTTCGAAAACACCCAGGGAAGCAAGTCTGAAACCCACCAGCCTGCCTGGTGGAAATGCTCCAAAAAGCAGCTTAGCTTCCCACTTGAGTGGCCGGCTTCGGCCTACACCAGGCTAAAATGCACTTCACTTCCAAAGTTCCAAGCAAAATATATTCTGTAATTCACTTGAAATGCCCCACAAATGGAGAGGATAACTGTCAACCCCTGGCTTGTAAAAAGCAAGGACACAAAAAAAGCTTTGAAGAGGAGGATTCATTGATGGAAAAGGAAAAATATAAGAGAGAAAATGTAAAGAGTAAAAAAAGATCAAAAAAGGACTTGCCTAAAGGTCAATCCAAAGCAAATAAGGTCCAAATCGAGAATAAGCAAAATAAGTGAAAACTCGAGGAAAACTCAATATTTATGAACCCGTGAAAAATTCACCAGGGTGTGTTCAAAATGAACCCTCCTGGACTTGAATTCCCAACATCCATTGTACACCCGGGGGTGGTCCCTTGATCTATGGGTGGCCCCGCCTCCTGGGGATCCACCCACCACATACAAGGAGTATGAGGAATTTTCAAGACACAAATAACGTAGATATTACATGATAACCAAACAGAATATACCGTACATAATTAAACAAATGCTAAAAGAACCTAACAATATTACAAAAATCAATAGAAAACTATGAACAATAAAGAAAAGAGAACAAATAAGATGACAAGCATTTTAAACATGAACCCTGGCTTGACCATAACACCTGGAGAAACCATCGTCACCAAGAAGTGTTTGGTGGTCAGTTGGTCCGTGTAGCTCAGCTGGGCTCAGCCCCAAAAAAGCTGCTTGGAGCCTCCATGTGAGCTGACCACCCACTGGTGAAAGCAGGAAGAGGTGCCAGTCGCATGAATCAGTTGGCCCTGCCACTTTATGGCACAAAGAAGATGAGTCAGTTGGGTCTGCCACTGTGTGCCCCTATGAAGCTGTCACTGTTGATTCTGACGATATTTACCAGCTGAGTCGGCCAGTTCTGCCACTTTTTTGTGACTATGACACCCAGCCCGACGGCCGTGACTCTTTACATATTTATTTGACTGGATTCAGCTCTTCTCCTGTTTTGTGTATAAATGGGTTGGGTTTCTTAGCTCCGACCCTTTTAGTTTGTGCCACCAGCATTGAGTTGTCTGTCACATGAAGCTTTGGATGGATTATGTGGCTCTTTGATGTGTCTACCAAGCCCAGCTTTCATATCAGCTGTGTAATGCTTCGGTCGTGCTTCTCTTTTCATTTCCTTAGGCCTGCTGTAGTCTGCCATCACAGTGAGTTTAGCGGTGCTCTGTTTCGTTATGCTGCCTTCTGACTTGCCCTCCCGGTCAGTTGTGTCAGTTTAAGATTTAGACCTCCAGTACTTGGTAAGTTGCACTTCAGCTGTCTGTCTTTGATAAATGGTGAGTTCTGGCGTCTTCTATTTTGGACTAGCTTGCCTTAGACTTTATTGAGCTTTGCCATTTTACTTTTCTAACAGTAGATGGCGCTATACCAGCGCTCAACCCGACACAGACAGACGCAGGAGGCACACTGATAAAACAAATTGATAAGACGAGTAAATGTTTTTATTTTCTTCACCTCGTGGGAAAACGCCTTCCCCATTTCCCACAGGCTCAACACAGGCTTAAGCACAATACTTAATACCATTTACTTTCTCTTTGTTTCTTATTCTTTCTCTTCCACTCCTCTCCAGCAAGCTTTGTCTCCCTCCTTCCAACTCTGGCTCCCAGAGTGATGACTGATGGCTCCTTTTATAATGCCCCGGAAGTGCTCCAGGTGCTCATTGACCTACTTCTGGGTGTGGCGTAAAACCCGCCCAAGAGGGCTCCGCAGCTGTTGCAGCACCCCCTGGCTTCGCCCCATTGATCCCAACAGGGCTGTAGATAACTCCAACTCCCATGAACCCATGCGGGAATCCGAAGCACCACTGCAACCCATGGGGGCTGCCATTTAATGTCCCGGGGGAGGTACTGTGCTGCCCACGCTTGCTCCCCAGTCCTCTCCGTGAAGAGGCATCCCGGCCCATCTGTGACACATTTTAATACATTCTTGGTCATCATGGCACTAGGGAATGGCAGCATGTGGCACTATGGTGGAGCATACAAGTATATTTACTGTAATCTGTCCACATGACAGTGCTTCTGCTATTACAGTTACTGTAAGAATGCTTGTACTGTTACTGCTTTACTCATTATGAAATGTATGCTGCCATTTAGCATAGTAACAATTTTGTTTAGGTAGTGCACTCATCTACTGTTATAGTGGATTCAGAAAGTACTAAGACCCCCTCTCACTTTATTGTGTCTACATATGTTTGTTAGCCACGCTACTTTTAGAATCATTTTTAAAAAATTGCTATCTCTTGCCCCATATGCACTTTTGGCTTCTTTCTTCAGTATCTGCACGCGTGTGATCGCTTCTTCGCCAGCGTTCCCTGTCTTGAGTGTGTTCTCGTAAAGCCTGCTTCTCAGACTCGGCCGTTATTTCTGCCACAGCATTATCACGTCCCAGCCCCTGTGATACTCGCCGTCTGTGAAGGTGACCCTCTGCATGCCTCCCTGGCTGTTTCTCTTTCTCGTGTGTCTCATGTTTGCACTTCCTCTTTTGTTGCATCATCAAAGCCAAACTAACCAATCAGATTGCTCATGGGGGACAGGAGGCACAGAGTTTGATGTTTAATTGTAGTAGATCTTTAGTATAAACTATATATATATATATATACATACAGTTTATACTATATATATATATATATATATATATATATATATATATATATACATAAGTTTATACTATATATATATATATATATATATATATATATATATATACAGTACAGTATACTTTATTGCGTTTGTAAATTTCATGATACATGGATAAATTTGCCATCTTTGCCCATCAGTTTACACTCTGTATCCCTACTGTGTTTTTTTTCACTGTTTTTCTTTTTGTTTCTGAACTTATTTAGATTATGTATTTATTTACATTTCGCCTCTGTCAGTGCGCCCCAGGGCAGCTGTGGCTACAAAGTAGCTTATCATCACCAGCGTATGAATGTGTGTGTGAATGGGTGAATGACTGTTGTGTTGTGAAGCGCCTAGGGGGGTTCTTGAACTCTAGTAGGCGCTATATCAAATACAGGCCATTTACCATTTACCATTTACCATTTACTTACTTTTACTTTACTTCTTTTGCTGGATGTCTGATAACCCTAGTTACAGTATAGGTGTTACGGTTAGTGGAGAATGACCCACATAGGGTAAGCTCTGGCACACATAGTCTAAAATATTAAATTTAATTTAATAAAAGATCTTCAACCTGCATGGTTGTCTCTCTAAAAAATAAACAATCCTTAATTAATAAAATTTTCATATCATGTGCATAAAACTATCAAATTATATATCTCTTATTTATATCCCTTACTCTATTAACACAAGGTCTTAAAAAGATGCACCTCCTCCTATCTTCATAATTAATTAACTTTAAAGATCTAGGATATAATACATTGTAAAAATAAATAAATGTATTTTAATTAAATAAATTAATTAAGCAAATATTTATATATTTAAATAATGGTCTTACATATATACATTGTTTCATAAATTAAACCATAAAATTAGGGTTTTTAGAGAAAAGAAAAGGCTCCAGTACAATTTTTAATATTAGTGCCCTTTTTGTAGATGTTAAGATTATGGTTCATATTTAACTATAAAAATAAGACTGAAAAAGAAAAACAGAAAAGAACAAAATTTTAACCTCAGGCACCCGTAGGAATCTTTTTCAACATAAGGGACCTTATTTTACTCTCTTTAAGGTTAGGGTAAGGGTTAGGGATAGAACTTAAATGTTTAAGTACAACAGGGGGGATGCGGTTCTTGTTGCAGTAGAAGAAAGGTAGTTGGTCATTTTATATTTATCTTCCATTTCCAAATAATTTCACCAACAGTTGTCACCTTCTCACCAAGCTTCTTGCTGATGGTCTTGTAGGCCATTCCAGTCTTATGCAGGTCCCTGGTGTCTTTTGACAGCTCTTTGGTGTTGCCCATGGTGGTAGAGAGGTTGGAATGGAAGAAATTGATTCCGTGGACAGATGTGCTTTATACACATAACGAGTTGAGATCAGGAGGATCTGTGATTGATCGATTGATTCTAATCTGTGTGCCAATCTGTGGGAGCCAGAATTCTGGCTGGGCTGTAGGGAATCCAACAACAACAACATTTATTTCTTCAGCAAAATAAGATCTGCAGGGGTTCAGAGGCCGCGGGACCACCCAGTCTCCTCTAGGCATTCTACCTAACATCAGTGACCTCAATCAGTCCTCATGGTATTCAGGGTTCTCATGGGAGATCTTGATGATGACGGTCATGTGGACTTCTGGCCTTTAATCCATCAATGTAGGATCCTTATTTCTCTCAATGACATGCAAATCAATTTATGACTTTTACGTGATGTGTTTTTTCTGGATTATTGGCTGATATTCTGTCTCTCTCCATTAAAATGAAATGGCCATAAACATTAGAGACTGTTCATTTCTTTGTAAGCGAGCAAACTTACACATTTAGCAGGGCATCAAATACTTTTTTATTTCCCCCCCTGTATTTGAGCATCAGTTGTTTTGGGGGCATAACCCTGCCTGATGAAATCTGCAGTTGTTGATCCCGGCCTGTCGGATCTTAGCAGATCCGGTTGTAACGTATCGCTTGGCTGAAAGTAATGGAGCACCTTATATGCTCAGGATGGAAGCTGTCACTTCTCAGGTAGGTCCCTCTGTCCGTCATTGCAATGCAAGGGTGTTGGCTTTCAGTTGAACGGTGGTGTCGAGGAAGCGGACTTCCCTGAATGAGAGATCTCAGTTATTAATTTTGAAATCAGTTTGCTGACCTTTCTGGAAACATTGGGGTTGACTTTTGTCTTTATCGAGTGTAGATTGACAGGCAAAAAATGGCAAATGTATCCAGCTTGAAATGAAATCCACAACACAATAAAAGTACGCAGAATGTGAAGGCGTCGGAATTCTTTCCGAATCCACTGCATGTGACAAATCCTCAGCAGAGGCCTCTTAGTAGCACTTGGGTGGTTATTCATCTCTGCAGTACGTCCCACTAAATTAACTTCACATTTTGCAGCGGTCAGAGGTGGCCTGAGTGAGACTTATTTCTCATGTTATCGCATACATCAGTATAAGATCTGAGCCTCCTTCATATCCACGTGTAATTCTGCCGGCATATCACAGGCCACCCTGCACCGAGATGAATCTATGCTTTACTGACGCGTTGTCACCGTCGTAAAAATCCAAAGGAGCTCCGTCAAGGTCTTGGTACGCAGTGGTATTTAAATGTAAGCGTTATCTCAAATGTTATGAGACTATCGTGCCCTGCCTGGTGGTCCTTTTCGTTTCCAGTGTCCCTTTCTTGACTCTCCGTTTCGGCCCCTTTGTCTTTTAAATCAGGGGAGCACATATTCATACAAAAAAAATGTAGCTCAAAGTGCTTTACAAAATGAATAGAAAAATAGAAGACACAATAAAAAATAAACATAAGTCAACATTAATTAACATAGAATAAGAGTAAGGTCCGATGGCCAGGGTGGACAGAAAAAACAAAAAAAAAACCAAAGGCTGGAGAAAAAAATAAAATCTGTAGGGGTTCCAGACCAAGAGACCACCCAGTCCCCTCTGGGCAATCTACCTAACATAAGTCAAACAGTCCTCTTTGTATTTAGGGTTTTCATGGAAGGACCTGATGGTGATGGTCACGTAGACATCTGGCTTTCAGTCCATCGATGTTGGAGCATCATGATGCTTTGAGTAGGTGGTGGTGGCGCAGGCCGCCACCACAAAGAAACCGGAAAAAGAAACAGAAGAGAGAGTTGGGGTCAGTACGGATTTTGGAGCCACTGTGAATAGTTATTATGAAGAATTGAACATACAGAGTATCAATAAAAAGGCCATGTTAAAGTAAAAAGTTAAAGTCATTTCTTTCCTTAAATGGCACCCAAACAGAAATG